>NW_028137019.1:0-113306 GCF_965140915.1 Aythya marila | reverse complement strand
TGAAATTTTTTCCTCAACTTTGCTTAAAGCCATTCTGGCCACATTAGTCATCTTTTGGGGTGCATTAATGTCTGTGTCCCCCTTCAAAAGTTCAAACAATGGTGCTAAGGTTTGATTATCAATGCTGCAGGTATTGGGGCAGCATATGGCCGAACATGGTATGCCGAACCTTTGTGAGTCTTAATGGTAAGCATATATTTACTCTGGTAAGTATTGGCAACTCCACCTACCCCCATAAGGTGTTTTGCAGTTGAATGCAACGGCCATCCGCTGGGCCAGTCCTTTAGGGCTATTACTGTTACATCCGCCCCTGTGTCCATTAACACCATGACTGGGGCATTTGGATGGTTGGCGGTTGGGTGATGTAGTGTCAGGGTCAATATAGGTCTTTTGGTGGCAATGGTCGTTCCCAGAAGACTGACGGGCGTCCTGTTGACACAAAGCCCCCGTCATGTTGCTTGCACTGTTCTGCTTGGGGAACTGTTGCTTTAAATAATATCAACCTGGCAATTCTGGTACGCTTTGGCATGAGTACCAGTAGTGAGGGAGTCCATGCCATGGCTTGTATAATCCCTTCATAATCAGCATCAATAACTCCAGGCAGTACAAAAAGTCCTGTTAAGGTGGTACTTGACCATCCCAACAGGAGCGTGCTATATCCTTTACCTATTGGTTCCTTAACGTTCAGCATTATTTTGCAAACCCAAGTATTCCAAAGGGTGCAGTCCTCTACTGTGGAGACATCCAAGCAGGCGCTTTCTCAGGTTTTGGCAGTGAGGGAGTCCATGATGATGTATTTCAGGGGGCCATTGGAGCAGTGCTTTGCTGTGGTTGTGGTCCGGCTGTCATCATTACATGAGGCAGGTCCTGTGAGGACAGCCCAACCACAGTCGAGGACCGGGGCACTTGTGTAGTTGCGCGGCCTCACCCCACACTCCACCTCCCATTTCCCTGCCGTGGATGCAGGGGTCAACCTTCTGTGTTATATTTTGAACAGCACTGGCTAGCCCAGTGCCACTCTTTTCCACACCGGGGACAAGCAGAGGGGGAAGCAGAGTTACCACAGCCTCCCCCCATGCCCCGCTGGGGACATTCGACAGCAATATGTCCTGTAGCTTGGCAGCGAAAACAACATTTTCTTCCGATTTGGAGCGCTGCCGCAAAGGCTCCAGCTAAGGCGGCAGTGTGGTACTCCACTGATACAACTCGGTTACATGCTTCTATCATCTGCACTAACGTAGTATTAACTGGTAATGCTTGGAGTATCTTTTCACAATCCGTGTTCCCGTTTTCTACAGCTAATTTTAGCATCAATGCCTCTTTTGCCTCACAATTGTCGATCTGTTTATCTACAGCATCCCACAATCTATCAATAAATTGCATGTACGGTTCGCTTATTTGTTGTCTAATACTCATAAATGAGGGTTC
The DNA here is from genome assembly GCF_965140915.1 of Aythya marila. Lineage (NCBI taxonomy): Eukaryota > Metazoa > Chordata > Aves > Anseriformes > Anatidae > Aythya > Aythya marila. The sequence continues at coordinate 111,878 of NW_028137019.1, read as the reverse complement.
AGGTTTTCCTACTTCAGGTAATTTCAACATTGCCTGGAGAGCCAGAGACGCAGACTGCCACAGGATGGCATCATTGAGCCTAGCGTGCAATCTCAGGTCCAGCAACGGCTCAGTCCCCATGAGTTGTGGGATCCTGGCTCCCATAAGAGTGTCGCCAGACAATCTCTCCAGATTTTGTAAGGCAGCCGTTTCTCAGTCCTCTCTCCATTTTTGTTCCCATAGCAACTTCTGCGTTGGGGTTAGAATCATTGCAGCAATCTGGCGACAGTCGTAAGGCACCAACAATTGACCAGTCATGACATTCTCTAACAACAACTGAGTAAATGGTGCGTGCAACCCGTACGTAGTCACAATCTTTCTTAATTCTTTAATTAGATTCCATTGAAAGGCGCTATACTCATTGGCACGCACTTGTAGCAGGCAAACCGTACTTATTGGGTCCCCATCTCTTAATGCTTCCCGGTGCACCTGCTCCCGTCGTTCCTGTGGATCAAAAAGTCGAGCTCCCAAGGAGGTGTTGTTAAGGGGAGCAACGTGGGAGCCGAGGGGGTTCACAGAATAGGGCTTAGCAGTGTGGTTCCGCAACTCTCCTTTTGATCATCCCCAAAAACTATTAAATTGTCCTGCTCTGGTAGCTTATCAGACTCTGATCATGGAGCTACTGTCAGGATCGTCTGGGCAGCGGCGTTCTATACCTTCTTTTCCACCTGCCATGCCCTTAAAGTCTCCATTACCAGGCACCACGTGGTCATACCTTCAGCGGCAGTTGTATCCCCACTTGATGCTGCCTCCCACACTTTCTCCCCCACTTGTTCCCAAGTCTTTACATCAAATACAGCCGAGGCCATCGAGGGAACCCCTTGATTTTGCAAAAACTTCAATAGTAGCTTTATCTTACATGGGTCATATTTTACACCCCTTTTTATTAATAGTTGTGTTAATAATTTTACTATAGCCTCTTCTGCTGCTGAAAGATTTGCTCCCACTGTTAATGCCCAGCCGCTCACCTGTCCTTCAGGCGATGTCCCGGGGTTGAAGCTGCAGTCTGGCTGTGAGCTTGATTCGTTCGGCTGGGTTCCCTTCAGACACTCATGCAGCATTGCTCTTCCCCTTATCACATTGGGGTTACTGTTTGAAGGGAATGATGACATGGGCTCCAAGATAGTTGAGAACTGGAGACCCTTTATTTTTCCAATGCAAGACATTATATAGCTTCTGAGCCAGCTACACCTGCTGCATGTGGCTAGCAGGCATAGTTACAGACTTCTGATTGGTGCATTCCTTTTGATCAGGCGTAGCTCTCTATAGGCCCGTCCGAGCCTAGAAACTTCCTATTGGTTCCCACTTCCTCTTACTCTAGCCTGGTTACCATTAGTGCACTGCCATATCAATCTGCTCTAGTTTATCACCGAATGGGTCACCCATATTCCAGCCTTGACTAATGTCTCTCCATCTGCCCTCAGTAATCCATGAAACACAAAGCCAGGGGCTCTGGGTGACCTCTGTCCTTCAATAAACCTTTCTCCACCTCAGTCTCAATGCCCCCAGCTGCATTTTGTGATATTCATTCTTTCTCATGCTCTTTACTAGTAGGAGGAAAAGCACCTATATGTCTGAAAGCACTTCTCAAGCAGTCTCTGCATACTTGTCTGCTGCTTGGAGCCTCCATGCCACAGGGCCAAAGGAGGCCAGGTCTCTAAACCTCTCCATCTCATGTGCTTCAAGCCCTGAAGCCCACTTTGGCAGACCTCCCCTCCACACTCTCCAGTTTTTCTGCACTTCTCTAAAACCTGGAACTGAGTCCTGGGCCACACTGCTCCAGAGATAGCCACAGTAGCACTGAGTCGAGGGGGACCCTGCTGCCCCTAATGCAGCCCCATAAGGAACTGGCCTTGCTCCCTGTCAGCATGTCCCACTGGCTCCTATGGTGTCCTCGTAGCACACAGGCCCTTCTCCCCGGGGTCCCCCCTCAGCTGCTCAGGTCCAGCCCTGCCCTGATGCTATTCTGCCCCACATGCAGCACTGGCCACTGCTCCTTGCCAACTTCAGGAGGTTTCTTTTGGCTGAAGGCTGGAGATTCCCAAGGTCCCCCTGCACTGAAGCTCCATTTTGTCACCTGTTCATGGTTGGGTGCAGATGACTCACCGTGATGGTGGTGACTCTCATAAGGTAACATTGTGAGGAGTGTCAGTACACTACAGGCACTAAAGGAGGTTATTTGTTTAGTGGAATTTCCAACCCAGGTAGGAATTACTGTAAGAACCATCTCTGAAACACTCAGTGATACTACAAAGCAAGCAAAAACCGGGATCACAGTGAATGAATGTTTGGCTCTTTGTATATTAGGGTATTTTCCAGGAAAACATACACCTACACAGACACACCTACAATATGGATCCCCCCCCAGCAGCTGGACTTAGACCCTCTGTCTAGCCAGGAGCTTGCCCCACGATCCCCTCCCATTGCCTAAACACACAAACCGTAACGAGTTTCTCCTGTACAGAACAACCAAGCCTTTGAGGCTGGGAAGCAGTCCCAGTCTGTCTCCTTCTCCTGTTGATTTTGGTCAGGAGTTACTTTCGCGTTTGTGCCAGCCTCCAGCCACTTTGCTTTCTTCCTGTGTGTCAGGGTGGACCATTCAGCAGCTTGAAGGGGTGATGACAGAACAAGGAGCAATGGTTTGAATTTTAAAGGATGACGTATGAGGAAGAAATTCTTTTCTTATCACGGTGGTGAGTCCTAGGAAGAGGTTGCCCAGAGAAACTGTGGATGCACCTTCCCAGAAAGTGTTCAAAGCCAGGTTGGATGGGGCTTTGAGCAAGCTGATGTAGTGGAAGGTGTCCCTGGCTGTGGCAGGGGGGGTGGAATTAGAAGGTCCCTTCCAACCCAGTCCATTCTATCAGTTGATGCTTGCCACCTCCTCAGTAGAGGGACTGCTGTTCCAATTAAAGAAAGGAGAAACCAAGCCTCCCAGTGCTGCGGAGAAGCTCAGCCCAAGCAGGCCAGAGAGAGGCCCGAGGCCTCGCAAGCTCAGCACATTGCTGGTGCCCTTCTCCAAGCCCTGGCTGGGCTGTGGCGGGAGGGGGCTGAGAGTAGCCACGCCCCCTTCCCCGATAGGGCGGGAAGTGGGCGGGGCTCGCGCCTGTTCCCTCGCAGCTGTGAGGAGAAGCCTTGGGGTCCCCTCAGTGCCGGGAGGGCATGGAGAGCAGAGAAGGCGCAGCAAGTACATACTGCCTGCTGCCCAGAGGGGCGTCAGGCGGCCCCCCAGAGAATCAGGTGGCCCCAGCATGGCCTCAAAGGTGCACATGGCATCGTGCCGTGCCCGGCAGCACCCCGTCGGGCCCCGTAACCTCTCTTGTTGCCCTCCCACAGCCGAGGCCGAGGGTGGCTGGTTGGAGGAGTCCCTGCTGGACTGCGCCTTCGCTGCCTGTGACGCAGAGCAGACAGGTAGCAGCGCCGGGACCCTGATTCCACCCCGTGGCCTCCTTCTCACTCTGTGGTGCCTGTTTCCACCTTCTGAATGGCGCGCGGAACCTGGGGGATGTCACGGGAACATACGCGGGGGGCTGGAGCCCAATGGGTGGATGCACGGGCAGCCCGGTGGATGCGCGCGCTGCCCGACAGATGCGGGGCATGTGGTGAGCTTTGCCTCTGATGGCAGGCACGGTGCCAGCCTGGCGCATCGTGGAGTACCTGCAGGCCGTGACGGGGCGTAGCGGCGAGGAGCAGCAGCTGCAGGAGCTCAGGCAGATGCTGGAGCTGACGGCAGCAGGGGTAGCCCTGGATCTGCCCACCTTCCGCACTGTCATGCGTGAGTGGATCGCCCACTGTCAGCAGGACGGGTGAGCGCTTGGGGAAAAAGAGGCGAGCGGGGGCAGTGCTTCAAATGGCGACATTACAGCTCCACGCCCGGACACTGGGTGTGCCTGGAGCATACAGTGGAATTATGGCTCTGTGCCTTGACACATTAGCATTTCAAGCTAAATGTGGGCATTTCAGCTCTGCGCCTGCAACACCTGTCGCAACGTGGGAATTCGGGCTCTGCAGCCCAACACTGGGCGTTTCTGGAGCTAGATAATGGGATTGCATTTCTGTGCCCCAACAGTGGCATTTCAGGAGCCAAATACTGGAATTATGACTCCATGCCCTGACACCAATTGGTTCAAGAGCACCGGTGGGAATTGTGGCAGAGCATCGCCGTGCCACGTGCCCATCTCACTGATTCCCACCAACGCTTCAACGGTTTTCTTTCTCCAGGGCCTCGCAGCCTGCTGAGGAGCTGGATGTAACAGCTGGTAGGTGTCCGCACCGGAAAAAAGATCAGTGCCCATTCCAACCATGCTGCGCCTGCTGGCAGTACTGCTAATTCAAAGCCCCAGCTGAGCAACACCTCCTTCTTTCCTGTGCACGGGGTGTGGGCTTTGGTGGAAAACGCAGTCGCACACAAACAACTGAGCCACCCCATGTACAGCCAGAATGCCACAGTGTGGGGTGGAGAGTAGCGAAACTATGAGACATGAGGCAGCAATTGGAGGTGTGGTGCAGCAATTCAGAGCGGTGGGGCAGATTCACAGACGCTCACAGCATCAGTGGCACTGTGGTTTTGTTGCTGGGGCTCCATGGATGCAGATTCCCATCTCTCTCTACTCTCCCAGGACCTCGCGTGCTCACAGCCACATTGGATCTTGAGGGCTATGGCGGCGAAAGAGAGAGCGTGACCTTGTAGGTACTGGCATCATCGGGCTCTCAAAACACACCTCAGTGGTGCTAATGAGCCTCATCTCACTGCAGGGACACCAGGAGTGTCCAGGAGGAGCTGGAGCGCTCCAACCAGCACTTGGCCAGCCAGAAAGCCACATTGCGCTGTGCCCTGGAGTCAGCTGAGGAGCTGAATGCCCAGCTGGCTGAGGAGGTGGCAAAGCTGACGGAGCAGCTCCACCGTTCAGGGGGCGCTCATAGGTGCTGGGAACAGGGGACAGGGACATGTGGGAAGCTGCAGATGCGTCTCTGCAGCAGTGCTGCCGGGTGACTACCAGCGGCCATCTGTCTCTTGCAGGGCCCATCAGGCATTGGAGCACGGCTGGGCATCCAGCCAAAAGCTGGAGGACTTGGAGGATGAGGTGAGACAGCTCCAGGAGGAGAAGAGAGGCCTGATAGAACAAAATCAGCGTCTGGTGAGTGCCCCCCAACTCTGTTGCTGTTGCTCATTTTCCCTTTTTTTCCTCTTAAAACAATGCCAAGGTGATGCGGTGACTCCTGGCTGCTGGTCGCTGGCCTTTGCCCTGCCTTCGGCAGTGAGGCTGTGTTGGCCTCAGCAGGGCCAGACCTGGTGGTGTGCAGCCTCCAGTTGCATGCCCCCCAACTAGTGGGCTGAACCCCGCAAATTATGGGGCTGCCCCCAGCAACTTAATGGCACAGTTTTTCCCTTCCAGGAAAGGGAGCAGCATGGCCTTCTGGAGGAAGTCACCAGCCTTCAGCAGACGGTGAGGATGGGAACAAAGAACCAGGGGTGCCCCGCAGCACTGTGCCCTCACCCCAATGCACCACCAGCAGCCTTCAGTCCAATCTCACTGGGTATCAACCCACTTTCCTCTGGAGCAGAACTCAGTGCTGCTCGCTGAGGCCAAGGGAAGAAAAGAGAATCTGCAGGCACCAGAGGCACAGAAGGATGCCATCCTGCAGGTAAGAGGCAGCCGAGCCTTGTCACATGCTAACAAACCAGCTCCCTCAGCTGGGGGGGGACAACGCATGAGGCTGGCGGCCCCTCCCCCATTATGCCCATCTGTGGAGGCCAATGTGGCCACAGCCTCCAGCCCTGCTGCGTTGCTGTGGTGTCCTGCTACAATCGGCCTTCGCCAAGGTGAGCAACATGATCCCTCTCCTCAAGTGAAAAGGCTCCCCAGGGCTCCAAAGGGATGGGAGTCACCACCGGCACCCCAAATTTGTTGCTGTTCCCCCCAGTTCTGCAGATGATGTGTGGCATGCAGGACCTGATGGAGGCTTTGCAGCACTACGAGGGCGCTGTGTGGGCATGGCCCCCACAAAGTCCCCAAATCCAGCAAAATGGAGAGGAGAAATGGGAGAAAGCTTAACAAAGTCTTTTTCTTCCCCCAAACTCAAGGAGCTACAAGTGGAGATCAGCAGCCTCCACAGACTGCTGAGGCAGACACTGGAGGCTTTGGCCACGTAGGTGCTGTGGGTACTCGGGGGGACACAGGGCTCTCACTGGCTGAAAATGCCCCTATAAACTCCCAAATCTGCGTTTTCATCCTTTCTTCTAGCTCAGCCTCAATCGCCATACCTATTTGTGAGGCGGAGGTCAGGGCAGACGGCCGCCAGCTGCTTTTAGGGGCTGCATGCTAGAAATCGGGGCGGTCAGAATCTTAAGGAGTAGGAAGATGGGAGGGAAAAAAATGGGTAGAATTGTAATAAAATGTGGGCATGCAAAGACCGTGGACACAAGTGTGGCCCCTGCAAACCTGCACTGGCTTGGAGTGAGGGCACATGGTGCTTTGGGTCCCCCAGAATTCCCATCTACCCCTTGCCCATACTGCCCATTTCCCCCCACCCCCACTTTCCAGCCCTCCCCGCATCCCCCAGTGCCCATCACCGCCACCCCCTCGATGCCAATCACTGCCCCAGTTTCCAGCCCCCCAGCCTCTTCCTCCCACAGGCGAGCCCCAGAGCCTGAGGCACAGCTGCTTAGCACAGAGCCGTGGAGGGAGGTAGGAATCATCAGAATCACATCTTTTCCCCCAGAAAATGTCAAGCGGGGGGCAGAGGAGGAACGGCCATATCACCGCCCCCTCAATCACCATGTTCCCCACAGCCAGCCCAGTGTGCAAACCAGAACTGCCGGCGCACATGGTGGTAAGTGGGGGTCCCACAGCACCCCACACTGCAGGTCAGGAAAAGCCCGGGAGGTTTGGAGGGGCACTGCACCCCCCAGATCTCCCCCCAGACCACTGAGTGCCCCTGCAGGCTCCTCCCACACCTGCTACTGGTGCTGCTGCTGGCACTGCTCTGCCTCCTGCCCCACATCACTCCACGTGAATTCCAGGTAGGAATTACTGTAAGAACCATCTCTGAAACACTCAGTGATACTACAAAGCAAGCAAAAACCGGGATCACAGTGAATGAATGTTTGGCTCTTTGTATATTAGGGTATTTTCCAGGAAAACATACACCTACACAGACACACCTACAATATGGATCCCCCCCCAGCAGCTGGACTTAGACCCTCTGTCTAGCCAGGAGCTTGCCCCACGATCCCCTCCCATTGCCTAAACACACAAACCGTAACGAGTTTCTCCTGTACAGAACAACCAAGCCTTTGAGGCTGGGAAGCAGTCCCAGTCTGTCTCCTTCTCCTGTTGATTTTGGTCAGGAGTTACTTTCGCGTTTGTGCCAGCTGTAATACACAATAAATGTTTGTTCATTGTCTTTTGTATTATAAAAACAAGGAGTTCTGTTTGAGGAACGGGAGTTGTGAAAACTCCTTTGCTAGACACTATGAAAATTCTTTTGCTTAATGTAATAAAATAGAGAACCCCCTCCCCTTCTCTCCTTCTGCATCTCAGTAGCCTCTTTTGTTAAAAAAACACTGCTGCAAAGTTCATGTAACCATCTCCTGATAAGTTGTTAAACTAGTGTATCAACATCTTGCCTTCCTGTCTCACGCTGGGCCAACATGACCAAGTAAAGAAAGAAGTTGAACCACAACGCTGAGGAAGACTACGGCCTTCATCTTCACGACCACCAGAGGGACAGAGACGACCCCCTAGCAACAGCGCGCGCAGTCGCAGAATACACCAGGATGTGCTGCGTAATCCTGAAATCACCAAGATATAAAAAGGGACCCTGGCGGGGGTGAGGTGCGCGCCGTTGGTGGAGCCGAGACTCCCCGGCCGCCCAGCGCTGTTTTGCTTGCTGTTGCTTACTCAATAAATTCCTTTCTATTATTAATGCAATGCTCTCTGAAAATTAATTAAGGGGGCAACTTATAACAAATTTGGTGCCGTGACTCGGATGAAGGCAATCTGATTGAAAGACCTTCGGAGGGGGCGCCCCGCTGATTTCAGCGGCCTTCGCTAGGACTGCTTTCATTCAAATCCTTCACCGACGAACCCTAAATTCGGCAGCAAGCAAATAAAGCCGGCAACCCCTAGTAATCTTTGTGCACAAAGACCGAACGAAGACTCAGGAGTGAGTAAGTATAGGCCGGTGATCCGTTCGGTTGGGGTTGGGTATCCTGGAGCGTGTCGCTGTGAGACGTCCAATTGCGGACGAAGCGAGTGTGGACCCCTCGGTAGTGCGGTTCCCACATCCCGCGAGGGACTGGGCCACGAAAAGGGGGAAGCGATTTGTGTGTGTGTGTGAAGGCGCTCCAGAAGATGGGACAGAAGAAGAGTAAGCCTTCTGGTCCCATGGGCGGGGTAACGTCTGATGTTAGGTTACCCCGGGATTAATGATTAAAAATTGGGAGGATTCCCCTTTTAGGCAGGGAAGGAATAAAGTAAAAATGATACATTATTGTGTTGAAGTTTGGGGTGGTAAACAGATTCGAGGAGACCACCTTTACTGGCCCGTATTTGGGTCCTTTGAAGATTGGGTTTGCCAGGCCCTAAATATTTATGTAAACTCAAAAGAACCTTTTAGTTTGGAAGAAAGTGAATATGCACATTTGTGGATCAGCTCGGAAACTCGAGCCAATTTATATCCTCTAAAAGAAAAAGGAGGGGATGGGAGGCACAAGAAAAACTGAGAATTAGAGATCCCAGCCCCACTGCCTCCCTATATTCCACCACCCCCACCTGCAGCCCCTCCGACTCCCGGGCTTCTTAATCTGCAACCCCAGGGGGATGCCAATAACAACTCTGATTCTAGCACTCAGGGATTAGTGACTAGGAATATGTGGCAGTCCCCATTAACTCCAGGGACGTCTGAGATTTTAAGAAAGAGACAGGAGGAGGGTAAGCGAGCTTTAATGGCAACTGGCATAATGTTTGCAGCTGCTGAGGAATAATTCTAACTGGAATAATAACTGTACATTGTATATTGTATATATAAAAGCCCGGGCATTTTTGTTAAAGTGTTCTTTTATACATATGTTAATATGTTAATATGTAAATATAAGAACTGCCATTGAGGTGTATGTCTAAGGGAACAAAATTTGCCCAGGCATATTATCGGCTCATCAGGTTTAAATGTCCCCAGTGTAATTGCCTACAGGCAGTTAATTTACAGTGGTTTATTTTACTTGTGTATCTGTATATTGTGGATTTTGGAGGGATTGGGATTGACTAGTAAAGAGCTTCTAGGAAAACGGTGGAATATTAACCACTGTAGATTACAATAGGAAAAGTTCAAAGCAAAGAAATCCTGAGGAAAAGCCTCCTAGGATGTATACTAACACATTGGAGGGATATAGTGGGCTGAGAGGGTACAGTGAGTAAAAGAGCCCTTATCAAATATTGTAATCAGTGGTGGCCACTTTATAAAGTAGAGGATGGAGCGGAGTGGCCCCTAAATGGAACTACTAATTATAACACCATATTACAGTCAATGTTGTTTTTGTGGAAAGAAGGAAAACAGGATGAAATGTTGTATATTGATGTTGTTTCAGCATCTTGGAGGGAAAAGGTACGGAATTAAGTTGGCCCCTGACTGAGCCTTTGATGTCGGCATTAGAAAAGTAAAGGCTAGAGAAAGATAAAGGAAGTGTTAAAAGGTTTGTGGAAAGTGTTAAAGGTATTCGAAGTTGAATGAGCAGGGAAAGGTGATGTAGGTATTATCTAAGTAACAGTCTAGAAGTTTTGGTATATTTGCATATTTGTTGTGGTGTTTGTTCAGTTTCCCAAGCATCGGGGAGGGGGGAACAGCCCGCTCCACCAGGGGCGTCTCCAGCGGCCGCAGGGGGGCTTCGGCTCCAGCGCCTGGAGCGCCTCCTCCCCCTCCTTCTGCACTGACTTTGGTGTCTGCGGGGGGGTTTCTCGCTCTCCCAGCTGCTGTTGAGCAGCAGGTTTTTGTTTGTTTGTTTGTTTGTTTGTTTGTTTTCGTGGATGTGCTCTCACAGAGGCACGGACTATGTTGCTATGGCTTGGCTCTGGGCAGCAGTGGGCCCCTTTAGGGCCAGATGAAATTGTCCCTTATCTACCACGGGGAGGTTTCTGTTTTTGTTTTGTTTTGTTTTTCACGGGGGCTGCCACTGCAGTTTCCCACCCCCACACCCCTCACACACCCTCAAACCTTGCCATCAAACCCAATACACTGGAGCAGCTAAGTCATTACTGACTTGTAAAGTATCAGGGATTAAATTAACTAGTGAAACCCTAAATGTGATGGGGGTAGAAGGGACTGGGATAACAGTGCCACTTTTGGGGGATACCAAGCTGAGACCAGGGGATAAAATGATCACTGGGCAATTATTGTATGTATCCAAGGCAGAAACTAACTTGTTGGGAAGGGATTTGATGATTAAATTGGGCATTCAACTAGTAAATTGTTAGACTGGAATAACAGTGTTATTAATGGAGTGCTCTCAGGCCCTGAGAGCAAACGTATATTCACCTCTGACTGGAAAGACCCTGAAATGGGGGCGGAAGCAACAATATAGGTGGACAATTTTACTTTAGGGGTTTACAGGGCCACCTATCTATTTGGGTAAATTCTAAAAAAGATTTTGGAGCAATTACAACCTCCCAAGGAGGTATTAATGTTATAAATATGTGGATCATTTTAAGGAAAATCGATACTCCCTGATGGGAGAGAAATGCTGAATAAAGTGATAATGAGGCAAATAACTGTTTTACATCAGAAGAATCATTGGGAGGTGCAAGCAATGTGTGATGTTGTTCTAAGAAAGCATGTCTGTGTAGGAATATATACTTTAGGGAAGCACACATGCAGAGGATGTACTATATGTCAAAGGGTAAATAAAAAGGTCTTCTGTAACCTATCTAGAGGGGGACGGGAGCCAGGGCTTTGACCTTTCCAAAGTATACAGGTAGACTTTACTGAGTTACTTGTTTGTCCTAATCGACCACGTGACTGAATGGGTGTAAAGCTTTACTGCAAGGATTAAAGCAGGCCTTAGAGATTGAGTGGGATTTTCACAGCCCCTGGCACCCCTCCTCTTCTGGAAAGGTAGAGCAAATGAATGGTGAAATTAAGAAACAACTAACAAAACTTGTGCTGGAAACTAAGGCTTCTTGGTTAAAATGCTTACCTCTTGCACTGTTAAACATATGGACACAACCCAGAACTGATATAGGAATTTCTCCTTTTGAAATGCTATATGGTATGCCCTATGACTCGGAATTGCCACTTGATCACCCTCAATTCTAATTAAGACTTGGAAAGAGACTTCTTTAACACCACGATGGGGAAGGCCCCTATGTTGTTTTGCTTACCACAGAAACGGCAATTCGAACTGCGGAGAAAGGATGGACGCATGCCAGCCGTGTGAAAGGACCAATCCGGGAACGTAAGTGGGAGGCAGCTCCAGGCCCTGACGACTTGAAGCTGACGCTAAGACGGACTCGATAAGTATTGTGTATTATCTGTGTATCGTGGGAACGGGAGGAGGCCCTGTTTCGAAGGCTCCCTAGTAGGTTCCCCTGAAGAACACTGCTGCTGCCAAGAAGAACTGATACCTTGTAGTTCGCTGCAACCGAACTTACAAGCGAGGCAGAGAAGTGAAAACGGTGGGGGACTGAGGGGCCGACAATTTAGATGGGCTCCGACCACCTCCTACGATACATGGGAGTCAGTATCATCGTTTTGGTCAGCTATGGGTCTGCGCATCCCCACCAGCCTTTTAAATGGAGCTTAATCAGATGGGAGGATCAATTCATCATCCAGCAAACGACGACAGCGGGTGCTCCCAGTTTCCGCATCACATTTTGTGACCTGGCGTCAGTGCAGCCATGCTTTAACCTATCAGAATTTTATTTCTGCCCAAGTTCTAACCCAGGAAAGGGGTACTGTAATTATCCAAACGCATATTATTGTGCATACTGGGGGTGTGAAACCATTGCTACGGACTGGACACTCGGGGCTGGTCGGAATAAATTCTTACAAGTGGGATATGGGCCGCAAGGTTGTAACTGACAAGTGGATCCCCATTACAGGTGGCAAGGGCATGGTATAGGGTATACAGGAACCTTCCACGGAAATAAAGAAATTTGCAAGGTTCTATATATAAATATAACAAACCTGGACGATACTAGCTGGGTACTAGGAAAATGTCAGATTTTACGAACACGGAACAGATAGGGGAGGACTCATACTAATAAAAAGGAGGATGCTGATAGGCCCCAGGCAGTAGGAACAAATGAGGTATTGTCAGAAAATGTCCAGGGAATCCAGCCTGTGGAAAATACTACAGTGCCAACCATCGGCAGCCCTAATGTAACAAAACACTGTTGATTATGCTTTAGTATAAGGCCTTCATATTATGATGCTATTGGGGATCCTGGGGAGCCCACCCGCACAAAGAACAGCCCTCTACATTGCAGTTGGGGAAAAGACATAAGGGTAACACTAACACAAGTCACTGGAGGTGGTAGGTGTGTGGGCACGGTTCCTAGTGGGAAGTGTCACCTATGTAATACCATGGAGAATGGAAAACAATCAACCAAGTGGCTAATCCCAGCCAACAACGCTAGGTGGGTTTGTTCGTGAGTGGGCGTAGCTCTTTGTCTATCACTAAAACTCTTTAATGCGTCTCGTGATTTTTGTATACAGGTGATAATTATACCAAGGATTCTATACCACCCTGAGGATTGTATGTATACCCAGCACACAGTGGCAAGTTATCATCTGGAAAGACGGGAACCATTCACGGCTCTAACTTTGGCCACCCTAATAATCCTGGGAGGAGCTGGAGTGGGGACCAGGGTAGCCTCATTGGTTAAACAAAATCAAGAATTTACTTCCTTACGCTTTGCTGTGGACGAGGACCTGACCCAAACTGAACAATCCATCTCGGCCCTGGAAAATCTATCAGGTCACTTCAGAGGTAGTGTTACAAAATCGTAGGGGATTAGATTTGGTATTTTTCAACAGGACGGGCTGTTTGCAGCCCTGAAAGACGAATGCTGTGTATGCTGATCACACTGGAGTGGTAAGAGATACAATGGCAAGACCCAGGGAAGGGTTGGAAAAAAGGAAACGGGAGAATGAAGCCCAACAGAGCTGGTACGAATCTTGGTTTAATTATTCACCTTGGCTTACTACTTTATTATCAACAATAGCAGGACCTTTGTTGTTATTAATAATAGCACTAACTTTTGGACCATGTATTTTTAATAAATTGATTGCGATTGTAAAGGGATGTTTAGAAGCGGCACATCTAATGCTCATACATGCCAAATACAAGCCAATAAGTACCAACAAAGGAATCAAGGAAACATTAGTTCTTAGTAGCCAGGTATTGCAGAGATTCAATGAACAAAATGAGTAAATAAAAGAAAAAGGAGGGATTGTAATACACAATAAATGTTTGTTCATTGTCTTTTGTATTATAAAAACAAGGAGTTCTGTTTGAGGAACGGGAGTTGTGAAAACTCCTTTGCTAGACACTATGAAAATTCTTTTGCTTAATGTAACAAAATAGAGAACCCCCTCCCCTTCTCTCCTTCTGCATCTCAGTAGCCTCTTTTGTTAAAAAAACACTGCTGCAAAGTTCATGTAACCATTTCCTGATAAGTTGTTAAACTAGTGTATCAACATCTTGCCTTCCTGTCTCACGCTGGGCCAACATGACCAAGTAAAGAAAGAAGTTGAACCACAACGCTGAGGAAGACTACGGCCTTCATCTTCACGACCACCAGAGGGACAGAGACGACCCCCTAGCAACAGCGCGCGCAGTCGCAGAATACACCAGGATGTGCTGCGTAATCCTGAAATCACCAAGATATAAAAAGGGACCCTGGCGGGGGTGAGGTGCGCGCCGTTGGTGGAGCCAAGACTCCCCGGCCGCCCAGCGCTGTTTTGCTTGCTGTTGCTTACTCAATAAATTCCTTTCTATTATTAATGCAATGCTCTCTGAAAATTAATTAAGGGGGCAACTTATAACACCAGCCTCCAGCCACTTTGCTTTCTTCCTGTGTGTCAGGGTGGACCATTCAGCAGCTTGAAGGGGTGATGACAGAACAAGGAGCAATGGTTTGAATTTTAAAGGATGACGTATGAGGAAGAAATTCTTTTCTTATCACGGTGGTGAGTCCTAGGAAGAGGTTGCCCAGAGAAACTGTGGATGCACCTTCCCAGAAAGTGTTCAAAGCCAGGTTGGATGGGGCTTTGAGCAAGCTGATGTAGTGGAAGGTGTCCCTGGCTGTGGCAGGGGGGGTGGAATTAGAAGGTCCCTTCCAACCCAGTCCATTCTATCAGTTGATGCTTGCCACCTCCTCAGTAGAGGGACTGCTGTTCCAATTAAAGAAAGGAGAAACCAAGCCTCCCAGTGCTGCGGAGAAGCTCAGCCCAAGCAGGCCAGAGAGAGGCCCGAGGCCTCGCAAGCTCAGCACATTGCTGGTGCCCTTCTCCAAGCCCTGGCTGGGCTGTGGCGGGAGGGGGCTGAGAGTAGCCACGCCCCCTTCCCCGATAGGGCGGGAAGTGGGCGGGGCTCGCGCCTGTTCCCTCGCAGCTGTGAGGAGAAGCCTTGGGGTCCCCTCAGTGCCGGGAGGGCATGGAGAGCAGAGAAGGCGCAGCAAGTACATACTGCCTGCTGCCCAGAGGGGCGTCAGGCGGCCCCCCAGAGAATAAGGTGGCCCCAGCATGGCCTCAAAGGTGCACATGGCATCGTGCCGTGCCCGGCAGCACCCCGTCGGGCCCCGTAACCTCTCTTGTTGCCCTCCCACAGCCGAGGCCGAGGGTGGCTGGTTGGAGGAGTCCCTGCTGGACTGCGCCTTCGCTGCCTGTGACGCAGAGCAGACAGGTAGCAGCGCCGGGACCCTGATTCCACCCCGTGGCCTCCTTCTCACTCTGTGGTGCCTGTTTCCACCTTCTGAATGGCGCGCGGAACCTGGGGGATGTCACGGGAACATACGCGGGGGGCTGGAGCCCAATGGGTGGATGCACGGGCAGCCCGGTGGATGCGCGCGCTGCCCGACAGATGCGGGGCATGTGGTGAGCTTTGCCTCTGATGGCAGGCACGGTGCCAGCCTGGCGCATCGTGGAGTACCTGCAGGCCGTGACGGGGCGTAGCGGCGAGGAGCAGCAGCTGCAGGAGCTCAGGCAGATGCTGGAGCTGACGGCAGCAGGGGTAGCCCTGGATCTGCCCACCTTCCGCACTGTCATGCGTGAGTGGATCGCCCACTGTCAGCAGGACGGGTGAGCGCTTGGGGAAAAAGAGGCGAGCGGGGGCAGTGCTTCAAATGGCGACATTACAGCTCCACGCCCGGACACTGGGTGTGCCTGGAGCATACAGTGGAATTATGGCTCTGTGCCTTGACACATTAGCATTTCAAGCTAAATGTGGGCATTTCAGCTCTGCGCCTGCAACACCTGTCGCAACGTGGGAATTCGGGCTCTGCAGCCCAACACTGGGCGTTTCTGGAGCTAGATAATGGGATTGCATTTCTGTGCCCCAACAGTGGCATTTCAGGAGCCAAATACTGGAATTATGACTCCATGCCCTGACACCAATTGGTTCAAGAGCACCGGTGGGAATTGTGGCAGAGCATCGCCGTGCCACGTGCCCATCTCACTGATTCCCACCAACGCTTCAACGGTTTTCTTTCTCCAGGGCCTCGCAGCCTGCTGAGGAGCTGGATGTAACAGCTGGTAGGTGTCCGCACCGGAAAAAAGATCAGTGCCCATTCCAACCATGCTGCGCCTGCTGGCAGTACTGCTAATTCAAAGCCCCAGCTGAGCAACACCTCCTTCTTTCCTGTGCACGGGGTGTGGGCTTTGGTGGAAAACGCAGTCGCACACAAACAACTGAGCCACCCCATGTACAGCCAGAATGCCACAGTGTGGGGTGGAGAGTAGCGAAACTATGAGACATGAGGCAGCAATTGGAGGTGTGGTGCAGCAATTCAGAGCGGTGGGGCAGATTCACAGACGCTCACAGCATCAGTGGCACTGTGGTTTTGTTGCTGGGGCTCCATGGATGCAGATTCCCATCTCTCTCTACTCTCCCAGGACCTCGCGTGCTCACAGCCACATTGGATCTTGAGGGCTATGGCGGCGAAAGAGAGAGCGTGACCTTGTAGGTACTGGCATCATCGGGCTCTCAAAACACACCTCAGTGGTGCTAATGAGCCTCATCTCACTGCAGAGACACCAGGAGTGTCCAGGAGGAGCTGGAGCACTCCAACCAGCACTTGGCCAGCCAGAAAGCCACATTGCGCTGTGCCCTGGAGTCAGCTGAGCCCAGCTGGCTGAGGAGGTGGCAAAGCTGACGGAGCAGCTCCACCGTTCAGGGGGCGCTCATAGGTGCTGGGAACAGGGGACAGGGACATGTGGGAAGCTGCAGATGCGTCTCTGCAGCAGTGCTGCCGGGTGACTACCAGCGGCCATCTGTCTCTTGCAGGGCCCATCAGGCATTGGAGCACGGCTGGGCATCCAGCCAAAAGCTGGAGGACTTGGAGGATGAGGTGAGACAGCTCCAGGAGGAGAAGAGAGGCCTGATAGAACAAAATCAGCGTCTGGTGAGTGCCCCCCAACTCTGTTGCTGTTGCTCATTTTCCCTTTTTTTCCTCTTAAAACAATGCCAAGGTGATGCGGTGACTCCTGGCTGCTGGTCGCTGGCCTTTGCCCTGCCTTCGGCAGTGAGGCTGTGTTGGCCTCAGCAGGGCCAGACCTGGTGGTGTGCAGCCTCCAGTTGCATGTCCCCCAACTAGTGGGCTGAACCCCGCAAATTATGGGGCTGCCCCCAGCAACTTAATGGCACAGTTTTTCCCTTCCAGGAAAGGGAGCAGCATGGCCTTCTGGAGGAAGTCACCGGCCTTCAGCAGACGGTGAGGATGGGAACAAAGAACCAGGGGTGCCCCGCAGCACTGTGCCCTCACCCCAATGCACCACCAGCAGCCTTCAGTCCAATCTCACTGGGTATCAACCCACTTTCCTCTGGAGCAGAACTCAGTGCTGCTCGCTGAGGCCAAGGGAAGAAAAGAGAATCTGCAGGCACCAGAGGCACAGAAGGATGCCATCCTGCAGGTAAGAGGCAGCCGAGCCTTGTCACATGCTAACAAACCAGCTCCCTCAGCTGGGGGGGGACAACGCATGAGGCTGGCGGCCCCTCCCCCATTATGCCCATCTGTGGAGGCCAATGTGGCCACAGCCTCCAGCCCTGCTGCGTTGCTGTGGTGTCCTGCTACAATCGGCCTTCGCCAAGGTGAGCAACATGATCCCTCTCCTCAAGTGAAAAGGCTCCCCAGGGCTCCAAAGGGATGGGAGTCACCACCGGCACCCCAAATTTGTTGCTGTTCCCCCCAGTTCTGCAGATGATGTGTGGCATGCAGGACCTGATGGAGGCTTTGCAGCACTACGAGGGCGCTGTGTGGGCATGGCCCCCACAAAGTCCCCAAATCCAGCAAAATGGAGAGGAGAAATGGGAGAAAGCTTAACAAAGTCTTTTTCTTCCCCCAAACTCAAGGAGCTACAAGTGGAGATCAGCAGCCTCCACAGACTGCTGAGGCAGACACTGGAGGCTTTGGCCACGTAGGTGCTGTGGGTACTCGGGGGGACACAGGGCTCTCACTGGCTGAAAATGCCCCTATAAACTCCCAAATCTGCGTTTTCATCCTTTCTTCTAGCTCAGCCTCAATCGCCATACCTATTTGTGAGGCGGAGGTCAGGGCAGACGGCCGCCAGCTGCTTTTAGGGGCTGCATGCTAGAAATCGGGGCGGTCAGAATCTTAAGGAGTAGGAAGATGGGAGGGAAAAAAATGGGTAGAATTGTAATAAAATGTGGGCATGCAAAGACCGTGGACACAAGTGTGGCCCCTGCAAACCTGCACTGGCTTGGAGTGAGGGCACATGGTGCTTTGGGTCCCCCAGAATTCCCATCTACCCCTTGCCCATACTGCCCATTTCCCCCCACCCCCACTTTCCAGCCCTCCCCGCATCCCCCAGTGCCCATCACCGCCACCCCCTCGATGCCAATCACTGCCCCAGTTTCCAGCCCCCCAGCCTCTTCCTCCCACAGGCGAGCCCCAGAGCCTGAGGCACAGCTGCTTAGCACAGAGCCGTGGAGGGAGGTAGGAATCATCAGAATCACATCTTTTCCCCCAGAAAATGTCAAGCGGGGGGCAGAGGAGGAACGGCCATATCACCGCCCCCTCAATCACCATGTTCCCCACAGCCAGCCCAGTGTGCAAACCAGAACTGCCGGCGCACATGGTGGTAAGTGGGGGTCCCACAGCACCCCACACTGCAGGTCAGGAAAAGCCCGGGAGGTTTGGAGGGGCACTGCACCCCCCAGATCTCCCCCCAGACCACTGAGTGCCCCTGCAGGCTCCTCCCACACCTGCTACTGGTGTTGCTGCTGGCACTGCTCTGCCTCCTGCCCCACATCACTCCACGGCTGGAGCTGAGCTACCTGAGATCCCCCCCACTGTGAGAAGCCCCAGGTAAAGTGACCGGACCCTGCTGTGGGGCACATGGAAGCCCAAGCCCCATAGTGGGTACAGCAGCGCATGGGGAGGTGGAGTAGAGTGAGTGTGGAGCGGGGTTAGGCGGAAAAGTGGATGGAGGGGAGAATTACGGAGTGGAGTGTGGGGCTCTAGGGCAAAGCGTGGGTGGGCTGTGGGACGGAGCACAGTGCTTGGGGCACAATAAATGCCCCCCTGCCCTATAGTTTACCTGCAGGGGCCAGGCTGGAAGCCAAGGCACCAGGTCATTTCCCCAGCCCAGCCACCCCATCCTGCAGTGCCAGACACCCAGGTAACACCCCTCTACTTTTTCCAGGTCGCAGCTCCCCCTGCATAGCACTGGACCGCCCCCATGGAAGCTACTCACCCCTGTGCCGTGGGGCATGGGGGTGCAAGCGAATGCCCCCAATGAAGTCCCCCTCCCCCACAGTACCCCACTTCTGGTGTCCTCGTAGCACACAGGCCCTTCTCCCCGGGGTCCCCCCTCAGCTGCTCAGGTCCAGCCCTGCCCTGATGGTATTCTGCCCCACATGCAGCACTGGCCACTGCTCCTTGCCAACTTCAGGAGGTTTCTTTTGGCTGAAGGCTGGAGATTCCCAAGGTCCCCCTGCACTGAAGCTCCATTTTGTCACCTGTTCATGGTTGGGTGCAGATGACTCACCGTGATGGTGGTGACTCTCATAAGGTAACATTGTGAGGAGTGTCAGTACACTACAGGCACTAAAGGAGGTTATTTGTTTAGTGGAATTTCCAACCCAGGTAGGAATTACTGTAAGAACCATCTCTGAAACACTCAGTGATACTACAAAGCAAGCAAAAACCGGGATCACAGTGAATGAATGTTTGGCTCTTTGTATATTAGGGTATTTTCCAGGAAAACATACACCTACACAGACACACCTACAATATGGATCCCCCCCCAGCAGCTGGACTTAGACCCTCTGTCTAGCCAGGAGCTTGCCCCACGATCCCCTCCCATTGCCTAAACACACAAACCGTAACGAGTTTCTCCTGTACAGAACAACCAAGCCTTTGAGGCTGGGAAGCAGTCCCAGTCTGTCTCCTTCTCCTGTTGATTTTGGTCAGGAGTTACTTTCGCGTTTGTGCCAGCCTCCAGCCACTTTGCTTTCTTCCTGTGTGTCAGGGTGGACCATTCAGCAGCTTGAAGGGGTGATGACAGAACAAGGAGCAATGGTTTGAATTTTAAAGGATGACGTATGAGGAAGAAATTCTTTTCTTATCACGGTGGTGAGTCCTAGGAAGAGGTTGCCCAGAGAAACTGTGGATGCACCTTCCCAGAAAGTGTTCAAAGCCAGGTTGGATGGGGCTTTGAGCAAGCTGATGTAGTGGAAGGTGTCCCTGGCTGTGGCAGGGGGGGTGGAATTAGAAGGTCCCTTCCAACCCAGTCCATTCTATCAGTTGATGCTTGCCACCTCCTCAGTAGAGGGACTGCTGTTCCAATTAAAGAAAGGAGAAACCAAGCCTCCCAGTGCTGCGGAGAAGCTCAGCCCAAGCAGGCCAGAGAGAGGCCCGAGGCCTCGCAAGCTCAGCACATTGCTGGTGCCCTTCTCCAAGCCCTGGCTGGGCTGTGGCGGGAGGGGGCTGAGAGTAGCCACGCCCCCTTCCCCGATAGGGCGGGAAGTGGGCGGGGCTCGCGCCTGTTCCCTCGCAGCTGTGAGGAGAAGCCTTGGGGTCCCCTCAGTGCCGGGAGGGCATGGAGAGCAGAGAAGGCGCAGCAAGTACATACTGCCTGCTGCCCAGAGGGGCGTCAGGCGGCCCCCCAGAGAATCAGGTGGCCCCAGCATGGCCTCAAAGGTGCACATGGCATCGTGCCGTGCCCGGCAGCACCCCGTCGGGCCCCGTAACCTCTCTTGTTGCCCTCCCACAGCCGAGGCCGAGGGTGGCTGGTTGGAGGAGTCCCTGCTGGACTGCGCCTTCGCTGCCTGTGACGCAGAGCAGACAGGTAGCAGCGCCGGGACCCTGATTCCACCCCGTGGCCTCCTTCTCACTCTGTGGTGCCTGTTTCCACCTTCTGAATGGCGCGCGGAACCTGGGGGATGTCACGGGAACATACGCGGGGGGCTGGAGCCCAATGGGTGGATGCACGGGCAGCCCGGTGGATGCGCGCGCTGCCCGACAGATGCGGGGCATGTGGTGAGCTTTGCCTCTGATGGCAGGCACGGTGCCAGCCTGGCGCATCGTGGAGTACCTGCAGGCCGTGACGGGGCGTAGCGGCGAGGAGCAGCAGCTGCAGGAGCTCAGGCAGATGCTGGAGCTGACGGCAGCAGGGGTAGCCCTGGATCTGCCCACCTTCCGCACTGTCATGCGTGAGTGGATCGCCCACTGTCAGCAGGACGGGTGAGCGCTTGGGGAAAAAGAGGCGAGCGGGGGCAGTGCTTCAAATGGCGACATTACAGCTCCACGCCCGGACACTGGGTGTGCCTGGAGCATACAGTGGAATTATGGCTCTGTGCCTTGACACATTAGCATTTCAAGCTAAATGTGGGCATTTCAGCTCTGCGCCTGCAACACCTGTCGCAACGTGGGAATTCGGGCTCTGCAGCCCAACACTGGGCGTTTCTGGAGCTAGATAATGGGATTGCATTTCTGTGCCCCAACAGTGGCATTTCAGGAGCCAAATACTGGAATTATGACTCCATGCCCTGACACCAATTGGTTCAAGAGCACCGGTGGGAATTGTGGCAGAGCATCGCCGTGCCACGTGCCCATCTCACTGATTCCCACCAACGCTTCAACGGTTTTCTTTCTCCAGGGCCTCGCAGCCTGCTGAGGAGCTGGATGTAACAGCTGGTAG
Source organism: Aythya marila (assembly GCF_965140915.1). NCBI lineage: Eukaryota > Metazoa > Chordata > Aves > Anseriformes > Anatidae > Aythya > Aythya marila. The sequence continues at coordinate 90,464 of NW_028137019.1, read as the reverse complement.
GTGTCCGCACCGGAAAAAAGATCAGTGCCCATTCCAACCATGCTGCGCCTGCTGGCAGTACTGCTAATTCAAAGCCCCAGCTGAGCAACACCTCCTTCTTTCCTGTGCACGGGGTGTGGGCTTTGGTGGAAAACGCAGTCGCACACAAACAACTGAGCCACCCCATGTACAGCCAGAATGCCACAGTGTGGGGTGGAGAGTAGCGAAACTATGAGACATGAGGCAGCAATTGGAGGTGTGGTGCAGCAATTCAGAGCGGTGGGGCAGATTCACAGACGCTCACAGCATCAGTGGCACTGTGGTTTTGTTGCTGGGGCTCCATGGATGCAGATTCCCATCTCTCTCTACTCTCCCAGGACCTCGCGTGCTCACAGCCACATTGGATCTTGAGGGCTATGGCGGCGAAAGAGAGAGCGTGACCTTGTAGGTACTGGCATCATCGGGCTCTCAAAACACACCTCAGTGGTGCTAATGAGCCTCATCTCACTGCAGGGACACCAGGAGTGTCCAGGAGGAGCTGGAGCGCTCCAACCAGCACTTGGCCAGCCAGAAAGCCACATTGCGCTGTGCCCTGGAGTCAGCTGAGGAGCTGAATGCCCAGCTGGCTGAGGAGGTGGCAAAGCTGACGGAGCAGCTCCACCGTTCAGGGGGCGCTCATAGGTGCTGGGAACAGGGGACAGGGACATGTGGGAAGCTGCAGATGCGTCTCTGCAGCAGTGCTGCCGGGTGACTACCAGCGGCCATCTGTCTCTTGCAGGGCCCATCAGGCATTGGAGCACGGCTGGGCATCCAGCCAAAAGCTGGAGGACTTGGAGGATGAGGTGAGACAGCTCCAGGAGGAGAAGAGAGGCCTGATAGAACAAAATCAGCGTCTGGTGAGTGCCCCCCAACTCTGTTGCTGTTGCTCATTTTCCCTTTTTTTCCTCTTAAAACAATGCCAAGGTGATGCGGTGACTCCTGGCTGCTGGTCGCTGGCCTTTGCCCTGCCTTCGGCAGTGAGGCTGTGTTGGCCTCAGCAGGGCCAGACCTGGTGGTGTGCAGCCTCCAGTTGCATGCCCCCCAACTAGTGGGCTGAACCCCGCAAATTATGGGGCTGCCCCCAGCAACTTAATGGCACAGTTTTTCCCTTCCAGGAAAGGGAGCAGCATGGCCTTCTGGAGGAAGTCACCGGCCTTCAGCAGACGGTGAGGATGGGAACAAAGAACCAGGGGTGCCCCGCAGCACTGTGCCCTCACCCCAATGCACCACCAGCAGCCTTCAGTCCAATCTCACTGGGTATCAACCCACTTTCCTCTGGAGCAGAACTCAGTGCTGCTCGCTGAGGCCAAGGGAAGAAAAGAGAATCTGCAGGCACCAGAGGCACAGAAGGATGCCATCCTGCAGGTAAGAGGCAGCCGAGCCTTGTCACATGCTAACAAACCAGCTCCCTCAGCTGGGGGGGGACAACGCATGAGGCTGGCGGCCCCTCCCCCATTATGCCCATCTGTGGAGGCCAATGTGGCCACAGCCTCCAGCCCTGCTGCGTTGCTGTGGTGTCCTGCTACAATCGGCCTTCGCCAAGGTGAGCAACATGATCCCTCTCCTCAAGTGAAAAGGCTCCCCAGGGCTCCAAAGGGATGGGAGTCACCACCGGCACCCCAAATTTGTTGCTGTTCCCCCCAGTTCTGCAGATGATGTGTGGCATGCAGGACCTGATGGAGGCTTTGCAGCACTACGAGGGCGCTGTGTGGGCATGGCCCCCACAAAGTCCCCAAATCCAGCAAAATGGAGAGGAGAAATGGGAGAAAGCTTAACAAAGTCTTTTTCTTCCCCCAAACTCAAGGAGCTACAAGTGGAGATCAGCAGCCTCCACAGACTGCTGAGGCAGACACTGGAGGCTTTGGCCACGTAGGTGCTGTGGGTACTCGGGGGGACACAGGGCTCTCACTGGCTGAAAATGCCCCTATAAACTCCCAAATCTGCGTTTTCATCCTTTCTTCTAGCTCAGCCTCAATCGCCATACCTATTTGTGAGGCGGAGGTCAGGGCAGACGGCCGCCAGCTGCTTTTAGGGGCTGCATGCTAGAAATCGGGGCGGTCAGAATCTTAAGGAGTAGGAAGATGGGAGGGAAAAAAATGGGTAGAATTGTAATAAAATGTGGGCATGCAAAGACCGTGGACACAAGTGTGGCCCCTGCAAACCTGCACTGGCTTGGAGTGAGGGCACATGGTGCTTTGGGTCCCCCAGAATTCCCATCTACCCCTTGCCCATACTGCCCATTTCCCCCCACCCCCACTTTCCAGCCCTCCCCGCATCCCCCAGTGCCCATCACCGCCACCCCCTCGATGCCAATCACTGCCCCAGTTTCCAGCCCCCCAGCCTCTTCCTCCCACAGGCGAGCCCCAGAGCCTGAGGCACAGCTGCTTAGCACAGAGCCGTGGAGGGAGGTAGGAATCATCAGAATCACATCTTTTCCCCCAGAAAATGTCAAGCGGGGGGCAGAGGAGGAACGGCCATATCACCGCCCCCTCAATCACCATGTTCCCCACAGCCAGCCCAGTGTGCAAACCAGAACTGCCGGCGCACATGGTGGTAAGTGGGGGTCCCACAGCACCCCACACTGCAGGTCAGGAAAAGCCCGGGAGGTTTGGAGGGGCACTGCACCCCCCAGATCTCCCCCCAGACCACTGAGTGCCCCTGCAGGCTCCTCCCACACCTGCTACTGGTGCTGCTGCTGGCACTGCTCTGCCTCCTGCCCCACATCACTCCACGGCTGGAGCTGAGCTACCTGAGATCCCCCCCACTGTGAGAAGCCCCAGGTAAAGTGACCGGACCCTGCTGTGGGGCACATGGAAGCCCAAGCCCCATAGTGGGTACAGCAGCGCATGGGGAGGTGGAGTAGAGTGAGTGTGGAGCGGGGTTAGGCGGAAAAGTGGATGGAGGGGAGAATTACGGAGTGGAGTGTGGGGCTCTAGGGCAAAGTGTGGGTGGGCTGTGGGACGGAGCACAGTGCTTGGGGCACAATAAATGCCCCCCTGCCCTATAGTTTACCTGCAGGGGCCAGGCTGGAAGCCAAGGCACCAGGTCATTTCCCCAGCCCAGCCACCCCATCCTGCAGTGCCAGACACCCAGGTAACACCCCTCTACTTTTTCCAGGTCGCAGCTCCCCCTGCATAGCACTGGACCGCCCCCATGGAAGCTACTCACCCCTGTGCCGTGGGGCATGGGGGTGCAAGCGAATGCCCCCAATGAAGTCCCCCTCCCCCACAGTACCCCACTTCTGGTGTCCTCGTAGCACACAGGCCCTTCTCCCCGGGGTCCCCCCTCAGCTGCTCAGGTCCAGCCCTGCCCTGATGGTATTCTGCCCCACATGCAGCACTGGCCACTGCTCCTTGCCAACTTCAGGAGGTTTCTTTTGGCTGAAGGCTGGAGATTCCCAAGGTCCCCCTGCACTGAAGCTCCATTTTGTCACCTGTTCATGGTTGGGTGCAGATGACTCACCGTGATGGTGGTGACTCTCATAAGGTAACATTGTGAGGAGTGTCAGTACACTACAGGCACTAAAGGAGGTTATTTGTTTAGTGGAATTTCCAACCCAGGTAGGAATTACTGTAAGAACCATCTCTGAAACACTCAGTGATACTACAAAGCAAGCAAAAACCGGGATCACAGTGAATGAATGTTTGGCTCTTTGTATATTAGGGTATTTTCCAGGAAAACATACACCTACACAGACACACCTACAATATGGATCACCCCCCAGCAGCTGGACTTAGACCCTCTGTCTAGCCAGGAGCTTGCCCCACGATCCCCTCCCATTGCCTAAACACACAAACCGTAACGAGTTTCTCCTGTACAGAACAACCAAGCCTTTGAGGCTGGGAAGCAGTCCCAGTCTGTCTCCTTCTCCTGTTGATTTTGGTCAGGAGTTACTTTCGCGTTTGTGCCAGCCTCCAGCCACTTTGCTTTCTTCCTGTGTGTCAGGGTGGACCATTCAGCAGCTTGAAGGGGTGATGACAGAACAAGGAGCAATGGTTTGAATTTTAAAGGATGACGTATGAGGAAGAAATTCTTTTCTTATCACGGTGGTGAGTCCTAGGAAGAGGTTGCCCAGAGAAACTGTGGATGCACCTTCCCAGAAAGTGTTCAAAGCCAGGTTGGATGGGGCTTTGAGCAAGCTGATGTAGTGGAAGGTGTCCCTGGCTGTGGCAGGGGGGGTGGAATTAGAAGGTCCCTTCCAACCCAGTCCATTCTATCAGTTGATGCTTGCCACCTCCTCAGTAGAGGGACTGCTGTTCCAATTAAAGAAAGGAGAAACCAAGCCTCCCAGTGCTGCGGAGAAGCTCAGCCCAAGCAGGCCAGAGAGAGGCCCGAGGCCTCGCAAGCTCAGCACATTGCTGGTGCCCTTCTCCAAGCCCTGGCTGGGCTGTGGCGGGAGGGGGCTGAGAGTAGCCACGCCCCCTTCCCCGATAGGGCGGGAAGTGGGCGGGGCTCGCGCCTGTTCCCTCGCAGCTGTGAGGAGAAGCCTTGGGGTCCCCTCAGTGCCGGGAGGGCATGGAGAGCAGAGAAGGCGCAGCAAGTACATACTGCCTGCTGCCCAGAGGGGCGTCAGGCGGCCCCCCAGAGAATCAGGTGGCCCCAGCATGGCCTCAAAGGTGCACATGGCATCGTGCCGTGCCCGGCAGCACCCCGTCGGGCCCCGTAACCTCTCTTGTTGCCCTCCCACAGCCGAGGCCGAGGGTGGCTGGTTGGAGGAGTCCCTGCTGGACTGCGCCTTCGCTGCCTGTGACGCAGAGCAGACAGGTAGCAGCGCCGGGACCCTGATTCCACCCCGTGGCCTCCTTCTCACTCTGTGGTGCCTGTTTCCACCTTCTGAATGGCGCGCGGAACCTGGGGGATGTCACGGGAACATACGCGGGGGGCTGGAGCCCAATGGGTGGATGCACGGGCAGCCCGGTGGATGCGCGCGCTGCCCGACAGATGCGGGGCATGTGGTGAGCTTTGCCTCTGATGGCAGGCACGGTGCCAGCCTGGCGCATCGTGGAGTACCTGCAGGCCGTGACGGGGCGTAGCGGCGAGGAGCAGCAGCTGCAGGAGCTCAGGCAGATGCTGGAGCTGACGGCAGCAGGGGTAGCCCTGGATCTGCCCACCTTCCGCACTGTCATGCGTGAGTGGATCGCCCACTGTCAGCAGGACGGGTGAGCGCTTGGGGAAAAAGAGGCGAGCGGGGGCAGTGCTTCAAATGGCGACATTACAGCTCCACGCCCGGACACTGGGTGTGCCTGGAGCATACAGTGGAATTATGGCTCTGTGCCTTGACACATTAGCATTTCAAGCTAAATGTGGGCATTTCAGCTCTGCGCCTGCAACACCTGTCGCAACGTGGGAATTCGGGCTCTGCAGCCCAACACTGGGCGTTTCTGGAGCTAGATAATGGGATTGCATTTCTGTGCCCCAACAGTGGCATTTCAGGAGCCAAATACTGGAATTATGACTCCATGCCCTGACACCAATTGGTTCAAGAGCACCGGTGGGAATTGTGGCAGAGCATCGCTGTGCCACGTGCCCATCTCACTGATTCCCACCAACGCTTCAACGGTTTTCTTTCTCCAGGGCCTCGCAGCCTGCTGAGGAGCTGGATGTAACAGCTGGTAGGTGTCCGCACCGGAAAAAAGATCAGTGCCCATTCCAACCATGCTGCGCCTGCTGGCAGTACTGCTAATTCAAAGCCCCAGCTGAGCAACACCTCCTTCTTTCCTGTGCACGGGGTGTGGGCTTTGGTGGAAAACGCAGTCGCACACAAACAACTGAGCCACCCCATGTACAGCCAGAATGCCACAGTGTGGGGTGGAGAGTAGCGAAACTATGAGACATGAGGCAGCAATTGGAGGTGTGGTGCAGCAATTCAGAGCGGTGGGGCAGATTCACAGACGCTCACAGCATCAGTGGCACTGTGGTTTTGTTGCTGGGGCTCCATGGATGCAGATTCCCATCTCTCTCTACTCTCCCAGGACCTCGCGTGCTCACAGCCACATTGGATCTTGAGGGCTATGGCGGCGAAAGAGAGAGCGTGACCTTGTAGGTACTGGCATCATCGGGCTCTCAAAACACACCTCAGTGGTGCTAATGAGCCTCATCTCACTGCAGGGACACCAGGAGTGTCCAGGAGGAGCTGGAGCGCTCCAACCAGCACTTGGCCAGCCAGAAAGCCACATTGCGCTGTGCCCTGGAGTCAGCTGAGGAGCTGAATGCCCAGCTGGCTGAGGAGGTGGCAAAGCTGACGGAGCAGCTCCACCGTTCAGGGGGCGCTCATAGGTGCTGGGAACAGGGGACAGGGACATGTGGGAAGCTGCAGATGCGTCTCTGCAGCAGTGCTGCCGGGTGACTACCAGCGGCCATCTGTCTCTTGCAGGGCCCATCAGGCATTGGAGCACGGCTGGGCATCCAGCCAAAAGCTGGAGGACTTGGAGGATGAGGTGAGACAGCTCCAGGAGGAGAAGAGAGGCCTGATAGAACAAAATCAGCGTCTGGTGAGTGCCCCCCAACTCTGTTGCTGTTGCTCATTTTCCCTTTTTTTCCTCTTAAAACAATGCCAAGGTGATGCGGTGACTCCTGGCTGCTGGTCGCTGGCCTTTGCCCTGCCTTCGGCAGTGAGGCTGTGTTGGCCTCAGCAGGGCCAGACCTGGTGGTGTGCAGCCTCCAGTTGCATGCCCCCCAACTAGTGGGCTGAACCCCGCAAATTATGGGGCTGCCCCCAGCAACTTAATGGCACAGTTTTTCCCTTCCAGGAAAGGGAGCAGCATGGCCTTCTGGAGGAAGTCACCGGCCTTCAGCAGACGGTGAGGATGGGAACAAAGAACCAGGGGTGCCCCGCAGCACTGTGCCCTCACCCCAATGCACCACCAGCAGCCTTCAGTCCAATCTCACTGGGTATCAACCCACTTTCCTCTGGAGCAGAACTCAGTGCTGCTCGCTGAGACCAAGGGAAGAAAAGAGAATCTGCAGGCACCAGAGGCACAGAAGGATGCCATCCTGCAGGTAAGAGGCAGCCGAGCCTTGTCACATGCTAACAAACCAGCTCCCTCAGCTGGGGGGGGACAACGCATGAGGCTGGCGGCCCCTCCCCCATTATGCCCATCTGTGGAGGCCAATGTGGCCACAGCCTCCAGCCCTGCTGCGTTGCTGTGGTGTCCTGCTACAATCGGCCTTCGCCAAGGTGAGCAACATGATCCCTCTCCTCAAGTGAAAAGGCTCCCCAGGGCTCCAAAGGGATGGGAGTCACCACCGGCACCCCAAATTTGTTGCTGTTCCCCCCAGTTCTGCAGATGATGTGTGGCATGCAGGACCTGATGGAGGCTTTGCAGCACTACGAGGGCGCTGTGTGGGCATGGCCCCCACAAAGTCCCCAAATCCAGCAAAATGGAGAGGAGAAATGGGAGAAAGCTTAACAAAGTCTTTTTCTTCCCCCAAACTCAAGGAGCTACAAGTGGAGATCAGCAGCCTCCACAGACTGCTGAGGCAGACACTGGAGGCTTTGGCCACGTAGGTGCTGTGGGTACTCGGGGGGACACAGGGCTCTCACTGGCTGAAAATGCCCCTATAAACTCCCAAATCTGCGTTTTCATCCTTTCTTCTAGCTCAGCCTCAATCGCCATACCTATTTGTGAGGCGGAGGTCAGGGCAGACGGCCGCCAGCTGCTTTTAGGGGCTGCATGCTAGAAATCGGGGCGGTCAGAATCTTAAGGAGTAGGAAGATGGGAGGGAAAAAAATGGGTAGAATTGTAATAAAATGTGGGCATGCAAAGACCGTGGACACAAGTGTGGCCCCTGCAAACCTGCACTGGCTTGGAGTGAGGGCACATGGTGCTTTGGGTCCCCCAGAATTCCCATCTACCCCTTGCCCATACTGCCCATTTCCCCCCACCCCCACTTTCCAGCCCTCCCCGCATCCCCCAGTGCCCATCACCGCCACCCCCTCGATGCCAATCACTGCCCCAGTTTCCAGCCCCCCAGCCTCTTCCTCCCACAGGCGAGCCCCAGAGCCTGAGGCACAGCTGCTTAGCACAGAGCCGTGGAGGGAGGTAGGAATCATCAGAATCACATCTTTTCCCCCAGAAAATGTCAAGCGGGGGGCAGAGGAGGAACGGCCATATCACCGCCCCCTCAATCACCATGTTCCCCACAGCCAGCCCAGTGTGCAAACCAGAACTGCCGGCGCACATGGTGGTAAGTGGGGGTCCCACAGCACCCCACACTGCAGGTCAGGAAAAGCCCGGGAGGTTTGGAGGGGCACTGCACCCCCCAGATCTCCCCCCAGACCACTGAGTGCCCCTGCAGGCTCCTCCCACACCTGCTACTGGTGCTGCTGCTGGCACTGCTCTGCCTCCTGCCCCACATCACTCCACGGCTGGAGCTGAGCTACCTGAGATCCCCCCCACTGTGAGAAGCCCCAGGTAAAGTGACCGGACCCTGCTGTGGGGCACATGGAAGCCCAAGCCCCATAGTGGGTACAGCAGCGCATGGGGAGGTGGAGTAGAGTGAGTGTGGAGCGGGGTTAGGCGGAAAAGTGGATGGAGGGGAGAATTACGGAGTGGAGTGTGGGGCTCTAGGGCAAAGCGTGGGTGGGCTGTGGGACGGAGCACAGTGCTTGGGGCACAATAAATGCCCCCCTGCCCTATAGTTTACCTGCAGGGGCCAGGCTGGAAGCCAAGGCACCAGGTCATTTCCCCAGCCCAGCCACCCCATCCTGCAGTGCCAGACACCCAGGTAACACCCCTCTACTTTTTCCAGGTTGCAGCTCCCCCTGCATAGCACTGGACCGCCCCCATGGAAGCTACTCACCCCTGTGCCGTGGGGCATGGGGGTGCAAGCGAATGCCCCCAATGAAGTCCCCCTCCCCCACAGTACCCCACTTCTGGTGTCCTCGTAGCACACAGGCCCTTCTCCCCGGGGTCCCCCCTCAGCTGCTCAGGTCCAGCCCTGCCCTGATGGTATTCTGCCCCACATGCAGCACTGGCCACTGCTCCTTGCCAACTTCAGGAGGTTTCTTTTGGCTGAAGGCTGGAGATTCCCAAGGTCCCCCTGCACTGAAGCTCCATTTTGTCACCTGTTCATGGTTGGGTGCAGATGACTCACCGTGATGGTGGTGACTCTCATAAGGTAACATTGTGAGGAGTGTCAGTACACTACAGGCACTAAAGGAGGTTATTTGTTTAGTGGAATTTCCAACCCAGGTAGGAATTACTGTAAGAACCATCTCTGAAACACTCAGTGATACTACAAAGCAAGCAAAAACCGGGATCACAGTGAATGAATGTTTGGCTCTTTGTATATTAGGGTATTTTCCAGGAAAACATACACCTACACAGACACACCTACAATATGGATCCCCCCCCAGCAGCTGGACTTAGACCCTCTGTCTAGCCAGGAGCTTGCCCCACGATCCCCTCCCATTGCCTAAACACACAAACCGTAACGAGTTTCTCCTGTACAGAACAACCAAGCCTTTGAGGCTGGGAAGCAGTCCCAGTCTGTCTCCTTCTCCTGTTGATTTTGGTCAGGAGTTACTTTCGCGTTTGTGCCAGCCTCCAGCCACTTTGCTTTCTTCCTGTGTGTCAGGGTGGACCATTCAGCAGCTTGAAGGGATGATGACAGAACAAGGAGCAATGGTTTGAATTTTAAAGGATGACATATGAGGAAGAAATTCTTTTCTTATCACGGTGGTGAGTCCTAGGAAGAGGTTGCCCAGAGAAACTGTGGATGCACCTTCCCAGAAAGTGTTCAAAGCCAGGTTGGATGGGGCTTTGAGCAAGCTGATGTAGTGGAAGGTGTCCCTGGCTGTGGCAGGGGGGGTGGAATTAGAAGGTCCCTTCCAACCCAGTCCATTCTATCAGTTGATGCTTGCCACCTCCTCAGTAGAGGGACTGCTGTTCCAATTAAAGAAAGGAGAAACCAAGCCTCCCAGTGCTGCGGAGAAGCTCAGCCCAAGCAGGCCAGAGAGAGGCCCGAGGCCTCGCAAGCTCAGCACATTGCTGGTGCCCTTCTCCAAGCCCTGGCTGGGCTGTGGCGGGAGGGGGCTGAGAGTAGCCACGCCCCCTTCCCCGATAGGGCGGGAAGTGGGCGGGGCTCGCGCCTGTTCCCTCGCAGCTGTGAGGAGAAGCCTTGGGGTCCCCTCAGTGCCGGGAGGGCATGGAGAGCAGAGAAGGCGCAGCAAGTACATACTGCCTGCTGCCCAGAGGGGCGTCAGGCGGCCCCCCAGAGAATAAGGTGGCCCCAGCATGGCCTCAAAGGTGCACATGGCATCGTGCCGTGCCCGGCAGCACCCCGTCGGGCCCCGTAACCTCTCTTGTTGCCCTCCCACAGCCGAGGCCGAGGGTGGCTGGTTGGAGGAGTCCCTGCTGGACTGCGCCTTCGCTGCCTGTGACGCAGAGCAGACAGGTAGCAGCGCCGGGACCCTGATTCCACCCCGTGGCCTCCTTCTCACTCTGTGGTGCCTGTTTCCACCTTCTGAATGGCGCGCGGAACCTGGGGGATGTCACGGGAACATACGCGGGGGGCTGGAGCCCAATGGGTGGATGCACGGGCAGCCCGGTGGATGCGCGCGCTGCCCGACAGATGCGGGGCATGTGGTGAGCTTTGCCTCTGATGGCAGGCACGGTGCCAGCCTGGCGCATCGTGGAGTACCTGCAGGCCGTGACGGGGCGTAGCGGCGAGGAGCAGCAGCTGCAGGAGCTCAGGCAGATGCTGGAGCTGACGGCAGCAGGGGTAGCCCTGGATCTGCCCACCTTCCGCACTGTCATGCGTGAGTGGATCGCCCACTGTCAGCAGGACGGGTGAGCGCTTGGGGAAAAAGAGGCGAGCGGGGGCAGTGCTTCAAATGGCGACATTACAGCTCCACGCCCGGACACTGGGTGTGCCTGGAGCATACAGTGGAATTATGGCTCTGTGCCTTGACACATTAGCATTTCAGCGTCCTCGTAGCACACAGGCCCTTCTCCCCGGGGTCCCCCCTCAGCTGCTCACGTCCAGCCCTGCCCTGATGGTATTCTGCCCCACATGCAGCACTGGCCACTGCTCCTTGCCAACTTCAGGAGGTTTCTTTTGGCTGAAGGCTGGAGATTCCCAAGGTCCCCCTGCACTGAAGCTCCATTTTGTCACCTGTTCATGGTTGGGTGCAGATGACTCACCGTGATGGTGGTGACTCTCATAAGGTAACATTGTGAGGAGTGTCAGTACACTACAGGCACTAAAGGAGGTTATTTGTTTAGTGGAATTTCCAACCCAGGTAGGAATTACTGTAAGAACCATCTCTGAAACACTCAGTGATACTACAAAGCAAGCAAAAACCGGGATCACAGTGAATGAATGTTTGGCTCTTTGTATATTAGGGTATTTTCCAGGAAAACATACACCTACACAGACACACCTACAATATGGATCCCCCCCCAGCAGCTGGACTTAGACCCTCTGTCTAGCCAGGAGCTTGCCCCACGATCCCCTCCCATTGCCTAAACACACAAACCGTAACGAGTTTCTCCTGTACAGAACAACCAAGCCTTTGAGGCTGGGAAGCAGTCCCAGTCTGTCTCCTTCTCCTGTTGATTTTGGTCAGGAGTTACTTTCGCGTTTGTGCCAGCTGTAATACACAATAAATGTTTGTTCATTGTCTTTTGTATTATAAAAACAAGGAGTTCTGTTTGAGGAACGGGAGTTGTGAAAACTCCTTTGCTAGACACTATGAAAATTCTTTTGCTTAATGTAACAAAATAGAGAACCCCCTCCCCTTCTCTCCTTCTGCATCTCAGTAGCCTCTTTTGTTAAAAAAACACTGCTGCAAAGTTCATGTAACCATCTCCTGATAAGTTGTTAAACTAGTGTATCAACATCTTGCCTTCCTGTCTCACGCTGGGCCAACATGACCAAGTAAAGAAAGAAGTTGAACCACAACGCTGAGGAAGACTACGGCCTTCATCTTCACGACCACCAGAGGGACAGAGACGACCCCCTAGCAACAGCGCGCGCAGTCGCAGAATACACCAGGATGTGCTGCGTAATCCTGAAATCACCAAGATATAAAAAGGGACCCTGGCGGGGGTGAGGTGCGCGCCGTTGGTGGAGCCGAGACTCCCCGGCCGCCCAGCGCTGTTTTGCTTGCTGTTGCTTACTCAATAAATTCCTTTCTATTATTAATGCAATGCTCTCTGAAAATTAATTAAGGGGGCAACTTATAACAAATTTGGTGCCGTGACTCGGATGAAGGCAGTCTGATTGAAAGACCTTCGGAGGGGGCGCCCCGCTGATTTCAGCGGCCTTCGCTAGGACTGCTTTCATTCAAATCCTTCACCGACGAACCCTAAATTCGGCAGCAAGCAAATAAAGCCGGCAACCCCTAGTAATCTTTGTGCACAAAGACCGAACGAAGACTCAGGAGTGAGTAAGTATAGGCCGGTGATCCGTTCGGTTGGGGTTGGGTATCCTGGAGCGTGTCGCTGTGAGACGTCCAATTGCGGACGAAGCGAGTGTGGACCCCTCGGTAGTGCGGTTCCCACATCCCGCGAGGGACTGGGCCACGAAAAGGGGGAAGCGATTTGTGTGTGTGTGTGAAGGCGCTCCAGAAGATGGGACAGAAGAAGAGTAAGCCTTCTGGTCCCATGGGCGGGGTAACGTCTGATGTTAGGTTACCCCGGGATTAATGATTAAAAATTGGGAGGATTCCCCTTTTAGGCGGGGAAGGAATAAAGTAAAAATGATACATTATTGTGTTGAAGTTTGGGGTGGTAAACAGATTCGAGGAGACCACCTTTACTGGCCCGTATTTGGGTCCTTTGAAGATTGGGTTTGCCAGGCCCTAAATATTTATGTAAACTCAAAAGAACCTTTTAGTTTGGAAGAAAGTGAATATGCACATTTGTGGATCAGCTCGGAAACTCGAGCCAATTTATATCCTCTAAAAGAAAAAGGAGGGGATGGGAGGCACAAGAAAAACTGAGAATTAGAGATCCCAGCCCCACTGCCTCCCTATATTCCACCACCCCCACCTGCAGCCCCTCCGACTCCCGGGCTTCTTAATCTGCAACCCCAGGGGGATGCCAATAACAACTCTGATTCTAGCACTCAGGGATTAGTGACTAGGAATATGTGGCAGTCCCCATTAACTCCAGGGACGTCTGAGATTTTAAGAAAGAGACAGGAGGAGGGTAAGCGAGCTTTAATGGCAACTGGCATAATGTTTGCAGCTGCTGAGGAATAATTCTAACTGGAATAATAACTGTACATTGTATATTGTATATATAAAAGCCCGGGCATTTTTGTTAAAGTGTTCTTTTATACATATGTTAATATGTTAATATGTAAATATAAGAACTGCCATTGAGGTGTATGTCTAAGGGAACAAAATTTGCCCAGGCATATTATCGGCTCATCAGGTTTAAATGTCCCCAGTGTAATTGTCTACAGGCAGTTAATTTACAGTGGTTTATTTTACTTGTGTATCTGTATATTGTGGATTTTGGAGGGATTGGGATTGACTAGTAAAGAGCTTCTAGGAAAACGGTGGAATATTAACCACTGTAGATTACAATAGGAAAAGTTCAAAGCAAAGAAATCCTGAGGAAAAGCCTCCTAGGATGTATACTAACACATTGGAGGGATATAGTGGGCTGAGAGGGTACAGTGAGTAAAAGAGCCCTTATCAAATATTGTAATCAGTGGTGGCCACTTTATAAAGTAGAGGATGGAGCGGAGTGGCCCCTAAATGGAACTACTAATTATAACACCATATTACAGTCAATGTTGTTTTTGTGGAAAGAAGGAAAACAGGATGAAATGTTGTATATTGATGTTGTTTCAGCATCTTGGAGGGAAAAGGTACGGAATTAAGTTGGCCCCTGACTGAGCCTTTGATGTCGGCATTAGAAAAGTAAAGGCTAGAGAAAGATAAAGGAAGTGTTAAAAGGTTTGTGGAAAGTGTTAAAGGTATTCGAAGTTGAATGAGCAGGGAAAGGTGATGTAGGTATTATCTAAGTAACAGTCTAGAAGTTTTGGTATATTTGCATATTTGTTGTGGTGTTTGTTCAGTTTCCCAAGCATCGGGGAGGGGGGAACAGCCCGCTCCACCAGGGGCGTCTCCAGCGGCCGCAGGGGGGCTTCGGCTCCAGCGCCTGGAGCGCCTCCTCCCCCTCCTTCTGCACTGACTTTGGTGTCTGCGGGGGGGTTTCTCGCTCTCCCAGCTGCTGTTGAGCAGCAGGTTTTTGTTTGTTTGTTTGTTTGTTTGTTTGTTTGTTTTCGTGGATGTGCTCTCACAGAGGCACGGACTATGTTGCTATGGCTTGGCTCTGGGCAGCAGTGGGCCCCTTTAGGGCCAGATGAAATTGTCCCTTATCTACCACGGGGAGGTTTCTGTTTTTGTTTTGTTTTGTTTTTCACGGGGGCTGCCACTGCAGTTTCCCACCCCCACACCCCTCACACACCCTCAAACCTTGCCATCAAACCCAATACACTGGAGCAGCTAAGTCATTACTGACTTGTAAAGTATCAGGGATTAAACTAACTAGTGAAACCCTAAATGTGATGGGGGTAGAAGGGACTGGGATAACAGTGCCACTTTTGGGGGATACCAAGCTGAGACCAGGGGATAAAATGATCACTGGGCAATTATTGTATGTATCCAAGGCAGAAACTAACTTGTTGGGAAGGGATTTGATGATTAAATTGGGCATTCAACTAGTAAATTGTTAGACTGGAATAACAGTGTTATTAATGGAGTGCTCTCAGGCCCTGAGAGCAAACGTATATTCACCTCTGACTGGAAAGACCCTGAAATGGGGGCGGAAGCAACAATATAGGTGGACAATTTTACTTTAGGGGTTTACAGGGCCACCTATCTATTTGGGTAAATTCTAAAAAAGATTTTGGAGCAATTACAACCTCCCAAGGAGGTATTAATGTTATAAATATGTGGATCATTTTAAGGAAAATCGATACTCCCTGATGGGAGAGAAATGCTGAATAAAGTGATAATGAGGCAAATAACTGTTTTACATCAGAAGAATCATTGGGAGGTGCAAGCAATGTGTGATGTTGTTCTAAGAAAGCATGTCTGTGTAGGAATATATACTTTAGGGAAGCACACATGCAGAGGATGTACTATATGTCAAAGGGTAAATAAAAAGGTCTTCTGTAACCTATCTAGAGGGGGACGGGAGCCAGGGCTTTGACCTTTCCAAAGTATACAGGTAGACTTTACTGAGTTACTTGTTTGTCCTAATCGACCACGTGACTGAATGGGTGTAAAGCTTTACTGCAAGGATTAAAGCAGGCCTTAGAGATTGAGTGGGATTTTCACAGCCCCTGGCACCCCTCCTCTTCTGGAAAGGTAGAGCAAATGAATGGTGAAATTAAGAAACAACTAACAAAACTTGTGCTGGAAACTAAGGCTTCTTGGTTAAAATGCTTACCTCTTGCACTGTTAAACATATGGACACAACCCAGAACTGATATAGGAATTTCTCCTTTTGAAATGCTATATGGTATGCCCTATGACTCGGAATTGCCACTTGATCACCCTCAATTCTAATTAAGACTTGGAAAGAGACTTCTTTAACACCACGATGGGGAAGGCCCCTATGTTGTTTTGCTTACCACAGAAACGGCTATTCGAACTGCGCAGAAAGGATGGACGCATGCCAGCCGTGTGAAAGGACCAATCCGGGAACGTAAATGGGAGGCAGCTCCAGGCCCTGACGACTTGAAGCTGACGCTAAGACAGACTCGATAAGTATTGTGTATTATCTGTGTATCGTGGGAACGGGAGGAGGCCCTGTTTCGAAGGCTCCCTAGTAGGTTCCCCTGAAGAACACTGCTGCTGCCAAGAAGAACTGATACCTTGTAGTTCGCTGCAACCGAACTTACAAGCGAGGCAGTGATTCAAAGATCGAAGCCGAAATTCCTTTAAGTGGTATATTCTTTATTGCAGCGCTGGATGCACGGGGGATCTCTCCACCTATCGTGCATACTCAAAGCAGAAAGCAGTCTTGAATTTATACAATCAATCTATCAATATTCTACAAGCACCTATACATATGCATTACCTATCCCCGCCTTCCCTCGCTTCTCATGCTAATTAGTCTTTTGGCACCTTGCGCCTGCGCAGAGCCTTCCAAGAATTGTGGGCAGGGGTCTTTGGGACGTGGGCAGGGGTCTTTGGGAGGAAGACCCCGAGTCTTCCTCACAGTGTACTTTTCACCTTTGGTCAGGAATCTGCTGAATTGGCATGTTTCTTAATTGCGAGAGCTGGTTGTTGCCAATTCTTCCGTTTGTTGTATCTTTATAATGAATTCCAATGTCCAGTTTTGAGATTTATAGTCCTTACGTTTGTTTCTCTGTCCGTCTGCCGCTTCCTTATCATGAGTTCCAGTGTCTTGTTTCGAGATATACAGTCCATGTCTGGGGATTGTCCTTGCCTCCCCAATGCCTCCCCAATACCTCCTTAATCAGCAGAGAAGTGAAAACAGTGGGGGACTGAGGGGCCGACAATTTAGATGGGCTCCGACCACCTCCTACGATACATGGGAGTCAGTATCATCGTTTTGGTCAGCTATGGGTCTGCGCATCCCCACCAGCCTTTTAAATGGAGCTTAATCAGATGGGAGGATCAATTCATCATCCAGCAAACGACGACAGCGGGTGCTCCCAGTTTCCGCATCACATTTTGTGACCTGGCGTCAGTGCAGCCATGCTTTAACCTATCAGAATTTTATTTCTGCCCAAGTTCTAACCCAGGAAAGGGGTACTGTAATTATCCAAACGCATATTATTGTGCATACTGGGGGTGTGAAACCATTGCTACGGACTGGACACTCGGGGCTGGTCGGAATAAATTCTTACAAGTGGGATATGGGCCGCAAGGTTGTAACTGACAAGTGGATCCCCATTACAGGTGGCAAGGGCATGGTATAGGGTATACAGGAACCTTCCACGGAAATAAAGAAATTTGCAAGGTTCTATATATAAATATAACAAACCTGGACGATACTAGCTGGGTACTAGGAAAATGTCAGATTTTACGAACACGGAACAGATAGGGGAGGACTCATACTAATAAAAAGGAGGATGCTGATAGGCCCCAGGCAGTAGGAACAAATGAGGTATTGTCAGAAAATGTCCAGGGAATCCAGCCTGTGGAAAATACTACAGTGCCAACCATCGGCAGCCCTAATGTAACAAAACACTGTTGATTATGCTTTAGTATAAGGCCTTCATATTATGATGCTATTGGGGATCCTGGGGAGCCCACCCGCACAAAGAACAGCCCTCTACATTGCAGTTGGGGAAAAGACATAAGGGTAACACTAACACAAGTCACTGGAGGTGGTAGGTGTGTGGGCACGGTTCCTAGTGGGAAGTGTCACCTATGTAATACCATGGAGAATGGAAAACAATCAACCAAGTGGCTAATCCCAGCCAACAACGCTAGGTGGGTTTGTTCGTGAGTGGGCGTAGCTCTTTGTCTATCACTAAAACTCTTTAATGCGTCTCGTGATTTTTGTATACAGGTGATAATTATACCAAGGATTCTATACCACCCTGAGGATTGTATGTATACCCAGCACACAGTGGCAAGTTATCATCTGGAAAGACGGGAACCATTCACGGCTCTAACTTTGGCCACCCTAATAATCCTGGGAGGAGCTGGAGTGGGGACCAGGGTAGCCTCATTGGTTAAACAAAATCAAGAATTTACTTCCTTACGCTTTGCTGTGGACGAGGACCTGACCCAAACTGAACAATCCATCTCGGCCCTGGAAAATCTATCAGGTCACTTCAGAGGTAGTGTTACAAAATCGTAGGGGATTAGATTTGGTATTTTTCAACAGGACGGGCTGTTTGCAGCCCTGAAAGACGAATGCTGTGTATGCTGATCACACTGGAGTGGTAAGAGATACAATGGCAAGACCCAGGGAAGGGTTGGAAAAAAAGGAAACGGGAGAATGAAGCCCAACAGAGCTGGTACGAATCTTGGTTTAATTATTCACCTTGGCTTACTACTTTATTATCAACAATAGCAGGACCTTTGTTGTTATTAATAATAGCACTAACTTTTGGACCATGTATTTTTAATAAATTGATTGCGATTGTAAAGGGATGTTTAGAAGCGGCACATCTAATGCTCATACATGCCAAATACGAGCCAATAAGTACCAACAAAGGAATCAAGGAAACATTAGTTCTTAGTAGCCAGGTATTGCAGAGATTCAATGAACAAAATGAGTAACTAAAAGAAAAAGGAGGGATTGTAATACACAATAAATGTTTGTTCATTGTCTTTTGTATTATAAAAACAAGGAGTTCTGTTTGAGGAACGGGAGTTGTGAAAACTCCTTTGCTAGACACTATGAAAATTCTTTTGCTTAATGTAACAAAATAGAGAACCCCCTCCCCTTCTCTCCTTCTGCATCTCAGTAGCCTCTTTTGTTAAAAAAACACTGCTGCAAAGTTCATGTAACCATCTCCTGATAAGTTGTTAAACTAGTGTATCAACATCTTGCCTTCCTGTCTCACGCTGGGCCAACATGACCAAGTAAAGAAAGAAGTTGAACCACAACGCTGAGGAAGACTACGGCCTTCATCTTCACGACCACCAGAGGGACAGAGACGACCCCCTAGCAACAGCGCGCGCAGTCGCAGAATACACCAGGATGTGCTGCGTAATCCTGAAATCACCAAGATATAAAAAGGGACCCTGGCGGAGGTGAGGTGCGCGCCGTTGGTGGAGCCGAGACTCCCCGGCCGCCCAGCGCTGTTTTGCTTGCTGTTGCTTACTCAATAAATTCCTTTCTATTATTAATGCAATGCTCTCTGAAAATTAATTAAGGGGGCAACTTATAACACCAGCCTCCAGCCACTTTGCTTTCTTCCTGTGTGTCAGGGTGGACCATTCAGCAGCTTGAAGGGGTGATGACAGAACAAGGAGCAATGGTTTGAATTTTAAAGGATGACGTATGAGGAAGAAATTCTTTTCTTATCACGGTGGTGAGTCCTAGGAAGAGGTTGCCCAGAGAAACTGTGGATGCACCTTCCCAGAAAGTGTTCAAAGCCAGGTTGGATGGGGCTTTGAGCAAGCTGATGTAGTGGAAGGTGTCCCTGGCTGTGGCAGGGGGGGTGGAATTAGAAGGTCCCTTCCAACCCAGTCCATTCTATCAGTTGATGCTTGCCACCTCCTCAGTAGAGGGACTGCTGTTCCAATTAAAGAAAGGAGAAACCAAGCCTCCCAGTGCTGCGGAGAAGCTCAGCCCAAGCAGGCCAGAGAGAGGCCCGAGGCCTCGCAAGCTCAGCACATTGCTGGTGCCCTTCTCCAAGCCCTGGCTGGGCTGTGGCGGGAGGGGGCTGAGAGTAGCCACGCCCCCTTCCCCGATAGGGCGGGAAGTGGGCGGGGCTCGCGCCTGTTCCCTCGCAGCTGTGAGGAGAAGCCTTGGGGTCCCCTCAGTGCCGGGAGGGCATGGAGAGCAGAGAAGGCGCAGCAAGTACATACTGCCTGCTGCCCAGAGGGGCGTCAGGCGGCCCCCCAGAGAATAAGGTGGCCCCAGCATGGCCTCAAAGGTGCACATGGCATCGTGCCGTGCCCGGCAGCACCCCGTCGGGCCCCGTAACCTCTCTTGTTGCCCTCCCACAGCCGAGGCCGAGGGTGGCTGGTTGGAGGAGTCCCTGCTGGACTGCGCCTTCGCTGCCTGTGCCGCAGAGCAGACAGGTAGCAGCGCCGGGACCCTGATTCCACCCCGTGGCCTCCTTCTCACTCTGTGGTGCCTGTTTCCACCTTCTGAATGGCGCGCGGAACCTGGGGGATGTCACGGGAACATACGCGGGGGGCTGGAGCCCAATGGGTGGATGCACGGGCAGCCCGGTGGATGCGCGCGCTGCCCGACAGATGCGGGGCATGTGGTGAGCTTTGCCTCTGATGGCAGGCACGGTGCCAGCCTGGCGCATCGTGGAGTACCTGCAGGCCGTGACGGGGCGTAGCGGCGAGGAGCAGCAGCTGCAGGAGCTCAGGCAGATGCTGGAGCTGACGGCAGCAGGGGTAGCCCTGGATCTGCCCACCTTCCGCACTGTCATGCGTGAGTGGATCGCCCACTGTCAGCAGGACGGGTGAGCGCTTGGGGAAAAAGAGGCGAGCGGGGGCAGTGCTTCAAATGGCGACATTACAGCTCCACGCCCGGACACTGGGTGTGCCTGGAGCATACAGTGGAATTATGGCTCTGTGCCTTGACACATTAGCATTTCAAGCTAAATGTGGGCATTTCAGCTCTGCGCCTGCAACACCTGTCGCAACGTGGGAATTCGGGCTCTGCAGCCCAACACTGGGCGTTTCTGGAGCTAGATAATGGGATTGCATTTCTGTGCCCCAACAGTGGCATTTCAGGAGCCAAATACTGGAATTATGACTCCATGCCCTGACACCAATTGGTTCAAGAGCACCGGTGGGAATTGTGGCAGAGCATCGCCGTGCCACGTGCCCATCTCACTGATTCCCACCAACGCTTCAACGGTTTTCTTTCTCCAGGGCCTCGCAGCCTGCTGAGGAGCTGGATGTAACAGCTGGTAGGTGTCCGCACCGGAAAAAAGATCAGTGCCCATTCCAACCATGCTGCGCCTGCTGGCAGTACTGCTAATTCAAAGCCCCAGCTGAGCAACACCTCCTTCTTTCCTGTGCACGGGGTGTGGGCTTTGGTGGAAAACGCAGTCGCACACAAACAACTGAGCCACCCCATGTACAGCCAGAATGCCACAGTGTGGGGTGGAGAGTAGCGAAACTATGAGACATGAGGCAGCAATTGGAGGTGTGGTGCAGCAATTCAGAGCGGTGGGGCAGATTCACAGACGCTCACAGCATCAGTGGCACTGTGGTTTTGTTGCTGGGGCTCCATGGATGCAGATTCTCATCTCTCTACTCTCCCAGGACCTCGCGTGCTCACAGCCACATTGGATCTTGAGGGCTATGGCGGCGAAAGAGAGAGCGTGACCTTGTAGGTACTGGCATCATCGGGCTCTCAAAACACACCTCAGTGGTGCTAATGAGCCTCATCTCACTGCAGGGACACCAGGAGTGTCCAGGAGGAGCTGGAGCGCTCCAACCAGCACTTGGCCAGCCAGAAAGCCACATTGCGCTGTGCCCTGGAGTCAGCTGAGGAGCTGAATGCCCAGCTGGCTGAGGAGGTGGCAAAGCTGACGGAGCAGCTCCACCGTTCAGGGGGCGCTCATAGGTGCTGGGAACAGGGGACAGGGACATGTGGGAAGCTGCAGATGCGTCTCTGCAGCAGTGCTGCCGGGTGACTACCAGCGGCCATCTGTCTCTTGCAGGGCCCATCAGGCATTGGAGCACGGCTGGGCATCCAGCCAAAAGCTGGAGGACTTGGAGGATGAGGTGAGACAGCTCCAGGAGGAGAAGAGAGGCCTGATAGAACAAAATCAGCGTCTGGTGAGTGCCCCCCAACTCTGTTGCTGTTGCTCATTTTCCCTTTTTTTCCTCTTAAAACAATGCCAAGGTGATGCGGTGACTCCTGGCTGCTGGTCGCTGGCCTTTGCCCTGCCTTCGGCAGTGAGGCTGTGTTGGCCTCAGCAGGGCCAGACCTGGTGGTGTGCAGCCTCCAGTTGCATGCCCCCCAACTAGTGGGCTGAACCCCGCAAATTATGGGGCTGCCCCCAGCAACTTAATGGCACAGTTTTTCCCTTCCAGGAAAGGGAGCAGCATGGCCTTCTGGAGGAAGTCACCGGCCTTCAGCAGACGGTGAGGATGGGAACAAAGAACCAGGGGTGCCCCGCAGCACTGTGCCCTCACCCCAATGCACCACCAGCAGCCTTCAGTCCAATCTCACTGGGTATCAACCCACTTTCCTCTGGAGCAGAACTCAGTGCTGCTCGCTGAGGCCAAGGGAAGAAAAGAGAATCTGCAGGCACCAGAGGCACAGAAGGATGCCATCCTGCAGGTAAGAGGCAGCCGAGCCTTGTCACATGCTAACAAACCAGCTCCCTCAGCTGGGGGGGGACAACGCATGAGGCTGGCGGCCCCTCCCCCATTATGCCCATCTGTGGAGGCCAATGTGGCCACAGCCTCCAGCCCTGCTGCGTTGCTGTGGTGTCCTGCTACAATCGGCCTTCGCCAAGGTGAGCAACATGATCCCTCTCCTCAAGTGAAAAGGCTCCCCAGGGCTCCAAAGGGATGGGAGTCACCACCGGCACCCCAAATTTGTTGCTGTTCCCCCCAGTTCTGCAGATGATGTGTGGCATGCAGGACCTGATGGAGGCTTTGCAGCACTACGAGGGCGCTGTGTGGGCATGGCCCCCACAAAGTCCCCAAATCCAGCAAAATGGAGAGGAGAAATGGGAGAAAGCTTAACAAAGTCTTTTTCTTCCCCCAAACTCAAGGAGCTAAAAGTGGAGATCAGCAGCCTCCACAGACTGCTGAGGCAGACACTGGAGGCTTTGGCCACGTAGGTGCTGTGGGTACTCGGGGGGACACAGGGCTCTCACTGGCTGAAAATGCCCCTATAAACTCCCAAATCTGCGTTTTCATCCTTTCTTCTAGCTCAGCCTCAATCGCCATACCTATTTGTGAGGCGGAGGTCAGGGCAGACGGCCGCCAGCTGCTTTTAGGGGCTGCATGCTAGAAATCGGGGCGGTCAGAATCTTAAGGAGTAGGAAGATGGGAGGGAAAAAAATGGGTAGAATTGTAATAAAATGTGGGCATGCAAAGACCGTGGACACAAGTGTGGCCCCTGCAAACCTGCACTGGCTTGGAGTGAGGGCACATGGTGCTTTGGGTCCCCCAGAATTCCCATCTACCCCTTGCCCATACTGCCCATTTCCCCCCACCCCCACTTTCCAGCCCTCCCCGCATCCCCCAGTGCCCATCACCGCCACCCCCTCGATGCCAATCACTGCCCCAGTTTCCAGCCCCCCAGCCTCTTCCTCCCACAGGCGAGCCCCAGAGCCTGAGGCACAGCTGCTTAGCACAGAGCCGTGGAGGGAGGTAGGAATCATCAGAATCACATCTTTTCCCCCAGAAAATGTCAAGCGGGGGGCAGAGGAGGAACGGCCATATCACCGCCCCCTCAATCACCATGTTCCCCACAGCCAGCCCAGTGTGCAAACCAGAACTGCCGGCGCACATGGTGGTAAGTGGGGGTCCCACAGCACCCCACACTGCAGGTCAGGAAAAGCCCGGGAGGTTTGGAGGGGCACTGCACCCCCCAGATCTCCCCCCAGACCACTGAGTGCCCCTGCAGGCTCCTCCCACACCTGCTACTGGTGCTGCTGCTGGCACTGCTCTGCCTCCTGCCCCACATCACTCCACGGCTGGAGCTGAGCTACCTGAGATCCCCCCCACTGTGAGAAGCCCCAGGTAAAGTGACCGGACCCTGCTGTGGGGCACATGGAAGCCCAAGCCCCATAGTGGGTACAGCAGCGCATGGGGAGGTGGAGTAGAGTGAGTGTGGAGCGGGGTTAGGCGGAAAAGTGGATGGAGGGGAGAATTACGGAGTGGAGTGTGGGGCTCTAGGGCAAAGCGTGGGTGGGCTGTGGGATGGAGCACAGTGCTTGGGGCACAATAAATGCCCCCCTGCCCTATAGTTTACCTGCAGGGGCCAGGCTGGAAGCCAAGGCACCAGGTCATTTCCCCAGCCCAGCCACCCCATCCTGCAGTGCCAGACACCCAGGTAACACCCCTCTACTTTTTCCAGGTCGCAGCTCCCCCTGCATAGCACTGGACCGCCCCCATGGAAGCTACTCACCCCTGTGCCGTGGGGCATGGGGGTGCAAGCGAATGCCCCCAATGAAGTCCCCCTCCCCCACAGTACCCCACTTCTGGTGTCCTCGTAGCACACAGGCCCTTCTCCCCGGGGTCCCCCCTCAGCTGCTCAGGTCCAGCCCTGCCCTGATGGTATTCTGCCCCACATGCAGCACTGGCCACTGCTCCTTGCCAACTTCAGGAGGTTTCTTTTGGCTGAAGGCTGGAGATTCCCAAGGTCCCCCTGCACTGAAGCTCCATTTTGTCACCTGTTCATGGTTGGGTGCAGATGACTCACCGTGATGGTGGTGACTCTCATAAGGTAACATTGTGAGGAGTGTCAGTACACTACAGGCACTAAAGGAGGTTATTTGTTTAGTGGAATTTCCAACCCAGGTAGGAATTACTGTAAGAACCATCTCTGAAACACTCAGTGATACTACAAAGCAAGCAAAAACCGGGATCACAGTGAATGAATGTTTGGCTCTTTGTATATTAGGGTATTTTCCAGGAAAACATACACCTACACAGACACACCTACAATATGGATCCCCCCCCAGCAGCTGGACTTAGACCCTCTGTCTAGCCAGGAGCTTGCCCCACGATCCCCTCCCATTGCCTAAACACACAAACCGTAACGAGTTTCTCCTGTACAGAACAACCAAGCCTTTGAGGCTGGGAAGCAGTCCCAGTCTGTCTCCTTCTCCTGTTGATTTTGGTCAGGAGTTACTTTCGCGTTTGTGCCAGCCTCCAGCCACTTTGCTTTCTTCCTGTGTGTCAGGGTGGACCATTCAGCAGCTTGAAGGGGTGATGACAGAACAAGGAGCAATGGTTTGAATTTTAAAGGATGACGTATGAGGAAGAAATTCTTTTCTTATCACGGTGGTGAGTCCTAGGAAGAGGTTGCCCAGAGAAACTGTGGATGCACCTTCCCAGAAAGTGTTCAAAGCCAGGTTGGATGGGGCTTTGAGCAAGCTGATGTAGTGGAAGGTGTCCCTGGCTGTGGCAGGGGGGGTGGAATTAGAAGGTCCCTTCCAACCCAGTCCATTCTATCAGTTGATGCTTGCCACCTCCTCAGTAGAGGGACTGCTGTTCCAATTAAAGAAAGGAGAAACCAAGCCTCCCAGTGCTGCGGAGAAGCTCAGCCCAAGCAGGCCAGAGAGAGGCCCGAGGCCTCGCAAGCTCAGCACATTGCTGGTGCCCTTCTCCAAGCCCTGGCTGGGCTGTGGCGGGAGGGGGCTGAGAGTAGCCACGCCCCCTTCCCCGATAGGGCGGGAAGTGGGCGGGGCTCGCGCCTGTTCCCTCGCAGCTGTGAGGAGAAGCCTTGGGGTCCCCTCAGTGCCGGGAGGGCATGGAGAGCAGAGAAGGCGCAGCAAGTACATACTGCCTGCTGCCCAGAGGGGCGTCAGGCGGCCCCCCAGAGAATAAGGTGGCCCCAGCATGGCCTCAAAGGTGCACATGGCATCGTGCCGTGCCCGGCAGCACCCCGTCGGGCCCCGTAACCTCTCTTGTTGCCCTCCCACAGCCGAGGCCGAGGGTGGCTGGTTGGAGGAGTCCCTGCTGGACTGCGCCTTCGCTGCCTGTGACGCAGAGCAGACAGGTAGCAGCGCCGGGACCCTGATTCCACCCCGTGGCCTCCTTCTCACTCTGTGGTGCCTGTTTCCACCTTCTGAATGGCGCGCGGAACCTGGGGGATGTCACGGGAACATACGCGGGGGGCTGGAGCCCAATGGGTGGATGCACGGGCAGCCCGGTGGATGCGCGCGCTGCCCGACAGATGCGGGGCATGTGGTGAGCTTTGCCTCTGATGGCAGGCACGGTGCCAGCCTGGCGCATCGTGGAGTACCTGCAGGCCGTGACGGGGCGTAGCGGCGAGGAGCAGCAGCTGCAGGAGCTCAGGCAGATGCT
Source organism: Aythya marila (assembly GCF_965140915.1). Lineage (NCBI taxonomy): Eukaryota > Metazoa > Chordata > Aves > Anseriformes > Anatidae > Aythya > Aythya marila. Next base: position 64,801 of record NW_028137019.1, on the reverse strand, counting down.
GGAGCTGACGGCAGCAGGGGTAGCCCTGGATCTGCCCACCTTCCGCACTGTCATGCGTGAGTGGATCGCCCACTGTCAGCAGGACGGGTGAGCGCTTGGGGAAAAAGAGGCGAGCGGGGGCAGTGCTTCAAATGGCGACATTACAGCTCCACGCCCGGACACTGGGTGTGCCTGGAGCATACAGTGGAATTATGGCTCTGTGCCTTGACACATTAGCATTTCAAGCTAAATGTGGGCATTTCAGCTCTGCGCCTGCAACACCTGTCGCAACGTGGGAATTCGGGCTCTGCAGCCCAACACTGGGCGTTTCTGGAGCTAGATAATGGGATTGCATTTCTGTGCCCCAACAGTGGCATTTCAGGAGCCAAATACTGGAATTATGACTCCATGCCCTGACACCAATTGGTTCAAGAGCACCGGTGGGAATTGTGGCAGAGCATCGCCGTGCCACGTGCCCATCTCACTGATTCCCACCAACGCTTCAACGGTTTTCTTTCTCCAGGGCCTCGCAGCCTGCTGAGGAGCTGGATGTAACAGCTGGTAGGTGTCCGCACCGGAAAAAAGATCAGTGCCCATTCCAACCATGCTGCGCCTGCTGGCAGTACTGCTAATTCAAAGCCCCAGCTGAGCAACACCTCCTTCTTTCCTGTGCACGGGGTGTGGGCTTTGGTGGAAAACGCAGTCGCACACAAACAACTGAGCCACCCCATGTACAGCCAGAATGCCACAGTGTGGGGTGGAGAGTAGCGAAACTATGAGACATGAGGCAGCAATTGGAGGTGTGGTGCAGCAATTCAGAGCGGTGGGGCAGATTCACAGACGCTCACAGCATCAGTGGCACTGTGGTTTTGTTGCTGGGGCTCCATGGATGCAGATTCCCATCTCTCTCTACTCTCCCAGGACCTCGCGTGCTCACAGCCACATTGGATCTTGAGGGCTATGGCGGCGAAAGAGAGAGCGTGACCTTGTAGGTACTGGCATCATCGGGCTCTCAAAACACACCTCAGTGGTGCTAATGAGCCTCATCTCACTGCAGGGACACCAGGAGTGTCCAGGAGGAGCTGGAGCGCTCCAACCAGCACTTGGCCAGCCAGAAAGCCACATTGCGCTGTGCCCTGGAGTCAGCTGAGGAGCTGAATGCCCAGCTGGCTGAGGAGGTGGCAAAGCTGACGGAGCAGCTCCACCGTTCAGGGGGCGCTCATAGGTGCTGGGAACAGGGGACAGGGACATGTGGGAAGCTGCAGATGCGTCTCTGCAGCAGTGCTGCCGGGTGACTACCAGCGGCCATCTGTCTCTTGCAGGGCCCATCAGGCATTGGAGCACGGCTGGGCATCCAGCCAAAAGCTGGAGGACTTGGAGGATGAGGTGAGACAGCTCCAGGAGGAGAAGAGAGGCCTGATAGAACAAAATCAGCGTCTGGTGAGTGCCCCCCAACTCTGTTGCTGTTGCTCATTTTCCCTTTTTTTCCTCTTAAAACAATGCCAAGGTGATGCGGTGACTCCTGGCTGCTGGTCGCTGGCCTTTGCCCTGCCTTCGGCAGTGAGGCTGTGTTGGCCTCAGCAGGGCCAGACCTGGTGGTGTGCAGCCTCCAGTTGCATGCCCCCCAACTAGTGGGCTGAACCCCGCAAATTATGGGGCTGCCCCCAGCAACTTAATGGCACAGTTTTTCCCTTCCAGGAAAGGGAGCAGCATGGCCTTCTGGAGGAAGTCACCGGCCTTCAGCAGACGGTGAGGATGGGAACAAAGAACCAGGGGTGCCCCGCAGCACTGTGCCCTCACCCCAATGCACCACCAGCAGCCTTCAGTCCAATCTCACTGGGTATCAACCCACTTTCCTCTGGAGCAGAACTCAGTGCTGCTCGCTGAGGCCAAGGGAAGAAAAGAGAATCTGCAGGCACCAGAGGCACAGAAGGATGCCATCCTGCAGGTAAGAGGCAGCCGAGCCTTGTCACATGCTAACAAACCAGCTCCCTCAGCTGGGGGGGGACAACGCATGAGGCTGGCGGCCCCTCCCCCATTATGCCCATCTGTGGAGGCCAATGTGGCCACAGCCTCCAGCCCTGCTGCGTTGCTGTGGTGTCCTGCTACAATCGGCCTTCGCCAAGGTGAGCAACATGATCCCTCTCCTCAAGTGAAAAGGCTCCCCAGGGCTCCAAAGGGATGGGAGTCACCACCGGCACCCCAAATTTGTTGCTGTTCCCCCCAGTTCTGCAGATGATGTGTGGCATGCAGGACCTGATGGAGGCTTTGCAGCACTACGAGGGCGCTGTGTGGGCATGGCCCCCACAAAGTCCCCAAATCCAGCAAAATGGAGAGGAGAAATGGGAGAAAGCTTAACAAAGTCTTTTTCTTCCCCCAAACTCAAGGAGCTACAAGTGGAGATCAGCAGCCTCCACAGACTGCTGAGGCAGACACTGGAGGCTTTGGCCACGTAGGTGCTGTGGGTACTCGGGGGGACACAGGGCTCTCACTGGCTGAAAATGCCCCTATAAACTCCCAAATCTGCGTTTTCATCCTTTCTTCTAGCTCAGCCTCAATCGCCATACCTATTTGTGAGGCGGAGGTCAGGGCAGACGGCCGCCAGCTGCTTTTAGGGGCTGCATGCTAGAAATCGGGGCGGTCAGAATCTTAAGGAGTAGGAAGATGGGAGGGAAAAAAATGGGTAGAATTGTAATAAAATGTGGGCATGCAAAGACCGTGGACACAAGTGTGGCCCCTGCAAACCTGCACTGGCTTGGAGTGAGGGCACATGGTGCTTTGGGTCCCCCAGAATTCCCATCTACCCCTTGCCCATACTGCCCATTTCCCCCCACCCCCACTTTCCAGCCCTCCCCGCATCCCCCAGTGCCCATCACCGCCACCCCCTCGATGCCAATCACTGCCCCAGTTTCCAGCCCCCCAGCCTCTTCCTCCCACAGGCGAGCCCCAGAGCCTGAGGCACAGCTGCTTAGCACAGAGCCGTGGAGGGAGGTAGGAATCATCAGAATCACATCTTTTCCCCCAGAAAATGTCAAGCGGGGGGCAGAGGAGGAACGGCCATATCACCGCCCCCTCAATCACCATGTTCCCCACAGCCAGCCCAGTGTGCAAACCAGAACTGCCGGCGCACATGGTGGTAAGTGGGGGTCCCACAGCACCCCACACTGCAGGTCAGGAAAAGCCCGGGAGGTTTGGAGGGGCACTGCACCCCCCAGATCTCCCCCCAGACCACTGAGTGCCCCTGCAGGCTCCTCCCACACCTGCTACTGGTGCTGCTGCTGGCACTGCTCTGCCTCCTGCCCCACATCACTCCACGGCTGGAGCTGAGCTACCTGAGATCCCCCCCACTGTGAGAAGCCCCAGGTAAAGTGACCGGACCCTGCTGTGGGGCACATGGAAGCCCAAGCCCCATAGTGGGTACAGCAGCGCATGGGGAGGTGGAGTAGAGTGAGTGTGGAGCGGGGTTAGGCGGAAAAGTGGATGGAGGGGAGAATTACGGAGTGGAGTGTGGGGCTCTAGGGCAAAGCGTGGGTGGGCTGTGGGACGGAGCACAGTGCTTGGGGCACAATAAATGCCCCCCTGCCCTATAGTTTACCTGCAGGGGCCAGGCTGGAAGCCAAGGCACCAGGTCATTTCCCCAGCCCAGCCACCCCATCCTGCAGTGCCAGACACCCAGGTAACACCCCTCTACTTTTTCCAGGTCGCAGCTCCCCCTGCATAGCACTGGACCGCCCCCATGGAAGCTACTCACCCCTGTGCTGTGGGGCATGGGGGTGCAAGCGAATGCCCCCAATGAAGTCCCCCTCCCCCACAGTACCCCACTTCTGGTGTCCTCGTAGCACACAGGCCCTTCTCCCCGGGGTCCCCCCTCAGCTGCTCAGGTCCAGCCCTGCCCTGATGGTATTCTGCCCCACATGCAGCACTGGCCACTGCTCCTTGCCAACTTCAGGAGGTTTCTTTTGGCTGAAGGCTGGAGATTCCCAAGGTCCCCCTGCACTGAAGCTCCATTTTGTCACCTGTTCATGGTTGGGTGCAGATGACTCACCGTGATGGTGGTGACTCTCATAAGGTAACATTGTGAGGAGTGTCAGTACACTACAGGCACTAAAGGAGGTTATTTGTTTAGTGGAATTTCCAACCCAGGTAGGAATTACTGTAAGAACCATCTCTGAAACACTCAGTGATACTACAAAGCAAGCAAAAACCGGGATCACAGTGAATGAATGTTTGGCTCTTTGTATATTAGGGTATTTTCCAGGAAAACATACACCTACACAGACACACCTACAATATGGATCCCCCCCCAGCAGCTGGACTTAGACCCTCTGTCTAGCCAGGAGCTTGCCCCACGATCCCCTCCCATTGCCTAAACACACAAACCGTAACGAGTTTCTCCTGTACAGAACAACCAAGCCTTTGAGGCTGGGAAGCAGTCCCAGTCTGTCTCCTTCTCCTGTTGATTTTGGTCAGGAGTTACTTTCGCGTTTGTGCCAGCCTCCAGCCACTTTGCTTTCTTCCTGTGTGTCAGGGTGGACCATTCAGCAGCTTGAAGGGGTGATGACAGAACAAGGAGCAATGGTTTGAATTTTAAAGGATGACGTATGAGGAAGAAATTCTTTTCTTATCACGGTGGTGAGTCCTAGGAAGAGGTTGCCCAGAGAAACTGTGGATGCACCTTCCCAGAAAGTGTTCAAAGCCAGGTTGGATGGGGCTTTGAGCAAGCTGATGTAGTGGAAGGTGTCCCTGGCTGTGGCAGGGGGGGTGGAATTAGAAGGTCCCTTCCAACCCAGTCCATTCTATCAGTTGATGCTTGCCACCTCCTCAGTAGAGGGACTGCTGTTCCAATTAAAGAAAGGAGAAACCAAGCCTCCCAGTGCTGCGGAGAAGCTCAGCCCAAGCAGGCCAGAGAGAGGCCCGAGGCCTCGCAAGCTCAGCACATTGCTGGTGCCCTTCTCCAAGCCCTGGCTGGGCTGTGGCGGGAGGGGGCTGAGAGTAGCCACGCCCCCTTCCCCGATAGGGCGGGAAGTGGGCGGGGCTCGCGCCTGTTCCCTCGCAGCTGTGAGGAGAAGCCTTGGGGTCCCCTCAGTGCCGGGAGGGCATGGAGAGCAGAGAAGGCGCAGCAAGTACATACTGCCTGCTGCCCAGAGGGGCGTCAGGCGGCCCCCCAGAGAATAAGGTGGCCCCAGCATGGCCTCAAAGGTGCACATGGCATCGTGCCGTGCCCGGCAGCACCCCGTCGGGCCCCGTAACCTCTCTTGTTGCCCTCCCACAGCCGAGGCCGAGGGTGGCTGGTTGGAGGAGTCCCTGCTGGACTGCGCCTTCGCTGCCTGTGACGCAGAGCAGACAGGTAGCAGCGCCGGGACCCTGATTCCACCCCGTGGCCTCCTTCTCACTCTGTGGTGCCTGTTTCCACCTTCTGAATGGCGCGCGGAACCTGGGGGATGTCACGGGAACATACGCGGGGGGCTGGAGCCCAATGGGTGGATGCACGGGCAGCCCGGTGGATGCGCGCGCTGCCCGACAGATGCGGGGCATGTGGTGAGCTTTGCCTCTGATGGCAGGCACGGTGCCAGCCTGGCGCATCGTGGAGTACCTGCAGGCCGTGACGGGGCGTAGCGGCGAGGAGCAGCAGCTGCAGGAGCTCAGGCAGATGCTGGAGCTGACGGCAGCAGGGGTAGCCCTGGATCTGCCCACCTTCCGCACTGTCATGCGTGAGTGGATCGCCCACTGTCAGCAGGACGGGTGAGCGCTTGGGGAAAAAGAGGCGAGCGGGGGCAGTGCTTCAAATGGCGACATTACAGCTCCACGCCCGGACACTGGGTGTGCCTGGAGCATACAGTGGAATTATGGCTCTGTGCCTTGACACATTAGCATTTCAAGCTAAATGTGGGCATTTCAGCTCTGCGCCTGCAACACCTGTCGCAACGTGGGAATTCGGGCTCTGCAGCCCAACACTGGGCGTTTCTGGAGCTAGATAATGGGATTGCATTTCTGTGCCCCAACAGTGGCATTTCAGGAGCCAAATACTGGAATTATGACTCCATGCCCTGACACCAATTGGTTCAAGAGCACCGGTGGGAATTGTGGCAGAGCATCGCCGTGCCACGTGCCCATCTCACTGATTCCCACCAACGCTTCAACGGTTTTCTTTCTCCAGGGCCTCGCAGCCTGCTGAGGAGCTGGATGTAACAGCTGGTAGGTGTCCGCACCGGAAAAAAGATCAGTGCCCATTCCAACCATGCTGCGCCTGCTGGCAGTACTGCTAATTCAAAGCCCCAGCTGAGCAACACCTCCTTCTTTCCTGTGCACGGGGTGTGGGCTTTGGTGGAAAACGCAGTCGCACACAAACAACTGAGCCACCCCATGTACAGCCAGAATGCCACAGTGTGGGGTGGAGAGTAGCGAAACTATGAGACATGAGGCAGCAATTGGAGGTGTGGTGCAGCAATTCAGAGCGGTGGGGCAGATTCACAGACGCTCACAGCATCAGTGGCACTGTGGTTTTGTTGCTGGGGCTCCATGGATGCAGATTCCCATCTCTCTCTACTCTCCCAGGACCTCGCGTGCTCACAGCCACATTGGATCTTGAGGGCTATGGCGGCGAAAGAGAGAGCGTGACCTTGTAGGTACTGGCATCATCGGGCTCTCAAAACACACCTCAGTGGTGCTAATGAGCCTCATCTCACTGCAGGGACACCAGGAGTGTCCAGGAGGAGCTGGAGCGCTCCAACCAGCACTTGGCCAGCCAGAAAGCCACATTGCGCTGTGCCCTGGAGTCAGCTGAGGAGCTGAATGCCCAGCTGGCTGAGGAGGTGGCAAAGCTGACGGAGCAGCTCCACCGTTCAGGGGGCGCTCATAGGTGCTGGGAACAGGGGACAGGGACATGTGGGAAGCTGCAGATGCGTCTCTGCAGCAGTGCTGCCGGGTGACTACCAGCGGCCATCTGTCTCTTGCAGGGCCCATCAGGCATTGGAGCACGGCTGGGCATCCAGCCAAAAGCTGGAGGACTTGGAGGATGAGGTGAGACAGCTCCAGGAGGAGAAGAGAGGCCTGATAGAACAAAATCAGCGTCTGGTGAGTGCCCCCCAACTCTGTTGCTGTTGCTCATTTTCCCTTTTTTTCCTCTTAAAACAATGCCAAGGTGATGCGGTGACTCCTGGCTGCTGGTCGCTGGCCTTTGCCCTGCCTTCGGCAGTGAGGCTGTGTTGGCCTCAGCAGGGCCAGACCTGGTGGTGTGCAGCCTCCAGTTGCATGCCCCCCAACTAGTGGGCTGAACCCCGCAAATTATGGGGCTGCCCCCAGCAACTTAATGGCACAGTTTTTCCCTTCCAGGAAAGGGAGCAGCATGGCCTTCTGGAGGAAGTCACCGGCCTTCAGCAGACGGTGAGGATGGGAACAAAGAACCAGGGGTGCCCCGCAGCACTGTGCCCTCACCCCAATGCACCACCAGCAGCCTTCAGTCCAATCTCACTGGGTATCAACCCACTTTCCTCTGGAGCAGAACTCAGTGCTGCTCGCTGAGGCCAAGGGAAGAAAAGAGAATCTGCAGGCACCAGAGGCACAGAAGGATGCCATCCTGCAGGTAAGAGGCAGCCGAGCCTTGTCACATGCTAACAAACCAGCTCCCTCAGCTGGGGGGGGACAACGCATGAGGCTGGCGGCCCCTCCCCCATTATGCCCATCTGTGGAGGCCAATGTGGCCACAGCCTCCAGCCCTGCTGCGTTGCTGTGGTGTCCTGCTACAATCGGCCTTCGCCAAGGTGAGCAACATGATCCCTCTCCTCAAGTGAAAAGGCTCCCCAGGGCTCCAAAGGGATGGGAGTCACCACCGGCACCCCAAATTTGTTGCTGTTCCCCCCAGTTCTGCAGATGATGTGTGGCATGCAGGACCTGATGGAGGCTTTGCAGCACTACGAGGGCGCTGTGTGGGCATGGCCCCCACAAAGTCCCCAAATCCAGCAAAATGGAGAGGAGAAATGGGAGAAAGCTTAACAAAGTCTTTTTCTTCCCCCAAACTCAAGGAGCTACAAGTGGAGATCAGCAGCCTCCACAGACTGCTGAGGCAGACACTGGAGGCTTTGGCCACGTAGGTGCTGTGGGTACTCGGGGGGACACAGGGCTCTCACTGGCTGAAAATGCCCCTATAAACTCCCAAATCTGCGTTTTCATCCTTTCTTCTAGCTCAGCCTCAATCGCCATACCTATTTGTGAGGCGGAGGTCAGGGCAGACGGCCGCCAGCTGCTTTTAGGGGCTGCATGCTAGAAATCGGGGCGGTCAGAATCTTAAGGAGTAGGAAGATGGGAGGGAAAAAAATGGGTAGAATTGTAATAAAATGTGGGCATGCAAAGACCGTGGACACAAGTGTGGCCCCTGCAAACCTGCACTGGCTTGGAGTGAGGGCACATGGTGCTTTGGGTCCCCCAGAATTCCCATCTACCCCTTGCCCATACTGCCCATTTCCCCCCACCCCCACTTTCCAGCCCTCCCCGCATCCCCCAGTGCCCATCACCGCCACCCCCTCGATGCCAATCACTGCCCCAGTTTCCAGCCCCCCAGCCTCTTCCTCCCACAGGCGAGCCCCAGAGCCTGAGGCACAGCTGCTTAGCACAGAGCCGTGGAGGGAGGTAGGAATCATCAGAATCACATCTTTTCCCCCAGAAAATGTCAAGCGGGGGGCAGAGGAGGAACGGCCATATCACCGCCCCCTCAATCACCATGTTCCCCACAGCCAGCCCAGTGTGCAAACCAGAACTGCCGGCGCACATGGTGGTAAGTGGGGGTCCCACAGCACCCCACACTGCAGGTCAGGAAAAGCCCGGGAGGTTTGGAGGGGCACTGCACCCCCCAGATCTCCCCCCAGACCACTGAGTGCCCCTGCAGGCTCCTCCCACACCTGCTACTGGTGCTGCTGCTGGCACTGCTCTGCCTCCTGCCCCACATCACTCCACGGCTGGAGCTGAGCTACCTGAGATCCCCCCCACTGTGAGAAGCCCCAGGTAAAGTGACCGGACCCTGCTGTGGGGCACATGGAAGCCCAAGCCCCATAGTGGGTACAGCAGCGCATGGGGAGGTGGAGTAGAGTGAGTGTGGAGCGGGGTTAGGCGGAAAAGTGGATGGAGGGGAGAATTACGGAGTGGAGTGTGGGGCTCTAGGGCAAAGCGTGGGTGGGCTGTGGGACGGAGCACAGTGCTTGGGGCACAATAAATGCCCCCCTGCCCTATAGTTTACCTGCAGGGGCCAGGCTGGAAGCCAAGGCACCAGGTCATTTCCCCAGCCCAGCCACCCCATCCTGCAGTGCCAGACACCCAGGTAACACCCCTCTACTTTTTCCAGGTCGCAGCTCCCCCTGCATAGCACTGGACCGCCCCCATGGAAGCTACTCACCCCTGTGCTGTGGGGCATGGGGGTGCAAGCGAATGCCCCCAATGAAGTCCCCCTCCCCCACAGTACCCCACTTCTGGTGTCCTCGTAGCACACAGGCCCTTCTCCCCGGGGTCCCCCCTCAGCTGCTCAGGTCCAGCCCTGCCCTGATGGTATTCTGCCCCACATGCAGCACTGGCCACTGCTCCTTGCCAACTTCAGGAGGTTTCTTTTGGCTGAAGGCTGGAGATTCCCAAGGTCCCCCTGCACTGAAGCTCCATTTTGTCACCTGTTCATGGTTGGGTGCAGATGACTCACCGTGATGGTGGTGACTCTCATAAGGTAACATTGTGAGGAGTGTCAGTACACTACAGGCACTAAAGGAGGTTATTTGTTTAGTGGAATTTCCAACCCAGGTAGGAATTACTGTAAGAACCATCTCTGAAACACTCAGTGATACTACAAAGCAAGCAAAAACCGGGATCACAGTGAATGAATGTTTGGCTCTTTGTATATTAGGGTATTTTCCAGGAAAACATACACCTACACAGACACACCTACAATATGGATCCCCCCCCAGCAGCTGGACTTAGACCCTCTGTCTAGCCAGGAGCTTGCCCCACGATCCCCTCCCATTGCCTAAACACACAAACCGTAACGAGTTTCTCCTGTACAGAACAACCAAGCCTTTGAGGCTGGGAAGCAGTCCCAGTCTGTCTCCTTCTCCTGTTGATTTTGGTCAGGAGTTACTTTCGCGTTTGTGCCAGCCTCCAGCCACTTTGCTTTCTTCCTGTGTGTCAGGGTGGACCATTCAGCAGCTTGAAGGGGTGATGACAGAACAAGGAGCAATGGTTTGAATTTTAAAGGATGACGTATGAGGAAGAAATTCTTTTCTTATCACGGTGGTGAGTCCTAGGAAGAGGTTGCCCAGAGAAACTGTGGATGCACCTTCCCAGAAAGTGTTCAAAGCCAGGTTGGATGGGGCTTTGAGCAAGCTGATGTAGTGGAAGGTGTCCCTGGCTGTGGCAGGGGGGGTGGAATTAGAAGGTCCCTTCCAACCCAGTCCATTCTATCAGTTGATGCTTGCCACCTCCTCAGTAGAGGGACTGCTGTTCCAATTAAAGAAAGGAGAAACCAAGCCTCCCAGTGCTGCGGAGAAGCTCAGCCCAAGCAGGCCAGAGAGAGGCCCGAGGCCTCGCAAGCTCAGCACATTGCTGGTGCCCTTCTCCAAGCCCTGGCTGGGCTGTGGCGGGAGGGGGCTGAGAGTAGCCACGCCCCCTTCCCCGATAGGGCGGGAAGTGGGCGGGGCTCGCGCCTGTTCCCTCGCAGCTGTGAGGAGAAGCCTTGGGGTCCCCTCAGTGCCGGGAGGGCATGGAGAGCAGAGAAGGCGCAGCAAGTACATACTGCCTGCTGCCCAGAGGGGCGTCAGGCGGCCCCCCAGAGAATAAGGTGGCCCCAGCATGGCCTCAAAGGTGCACATGGCATCGTGCCGTGCCCGGCAGCACCCCGTCGGGCCCCGTAACCTCTCTTGTTGCCCTCCCACAGCCGAGGCCGAGGGTGGCTGGTTGGAGGAGTCCCTGCTGGACTGCGCCTTCGCTGCCTGTGACGCAGAGCAGACAGGTAGCAGCGCCGGGACCCTGATTCCACCCCGTGGCCTCCTTCTCACTCTGTGGTGCCTGTTTCCACCTTCTGAATGGCGCGCGGAACCTGGGGGATGTCACGGGAACATACGCGGGGGGCTGGAGCCCAATGGGTGGATGCACGGGCAGCCCGGTGGATGCGCGCGCTGCCCGACAGATGCGGGGCATGTGGTGAGCTTTGCCTCTGATGGCAGGCACGGTGCCAGCCTGGCGCATCGTGGAGTACCTGCAGGCCGTGACGGGGCGTAGCGGCGAGGAGCAGCAGCTGCAGGAGCTCAGGCAGATGCTGGAGCTGACGGCAGCAGGGGTAGCCCTGGATCTGCCCACCTTCCGCACTGTCATGCGTGAGTGGATCGCCCACTGTCAGCAGGACGGGTGAGCGCTTGGGGAAAAAGAGGCGAGCGGGGGCAGTGCTTCAAATGGCGACATTACAGCTCCACGCCCGGACACTGGGTGTGCCTGGAGCATACAGTGGAATTATGGCTCTGTGCCTTGACACATTAGCATTTCAAGCTAAATGTGGGCATTTCAGCTCTGCGCCTGCAACACCTGTCGCAACGTGGGAATTCGGGCTCTGCAGCCCAACACTGGGCGTTTCTGGAGCTAGATAATGGGATTGCATTTCTGTGCCCCAACAGTGGCATTTCAGGAGCCAAATACTGGAATTATGACTCCATGCCCTGACACCAATTGGTTCAAGAGCACCGGTGGGAATTGTGGCAGAGCATCGCCGTGCCACGTGCCCATCTCACTGATTCCCACCAACGCTTCAACGGTTTTCTTTCTCCAGGGCCTCGCAGCCTGCTGAGGAGCTGGATGTAACAGCTGGTAGGTGTCCGCACCGGAAAAAAGATCAGTGCCCATTCCAACCATGCTGCGCCTGCTGGCAGTACTGCTAATTCAAAGCCCCAGCTGAGCAACACCTCCTTCTTTCCTGTGCACGGGGTGTGGGCTTTGGTGGAAAACGCAGTCGCACACAAACAACTGAGCCACCCCATGTACAGCCAGAATGCCACAGTGTGGGGTGGAGAGTAGCGAAACTATGAGACATGAGGCAGCAATTGGAGGTGTGGTGCAGCAATTCAGAGCGGTGGGGCAGATTCACAGACGCTCACAGCATCAGTGGCACTGTGGTTTTGTTGCTGGGGCTCCATGGATGCAGATTCCCATCTCTCTCTACTCTCCCAGGACCTCGCGTGCTCACAGCCACATTGGATCTTGAGGGCTATGGCGGCGAAAGAGAGAGCGTGACCTTGTAGGTACTGGCATCATCGGGCTCTCAAAACACACCTCAGTGGTGCTAATGAGCCTCATCTCACTGCAGGGACACCAGGAGTGTCCAGGAGGAGCTGGAGCGCTCCAACCAGCACTTGGCCAGCCAGAAAGCCACATTGCGCTGTGCCCTGGAGTCAGCTGAGGAGCTGAATGCCCAGCTGGCTGAGGAGGTGGCAAAGCTGACGGAGCAGCTCCACCGTTCAGGGGGCGCTCATAGGTGCTGGGAACAGGGGACAGGGACATGTGGGAAGCTGCAGATGCGTCTCTGCAGCAGTGCTGCCGGGTGACTACCAGCGGCCATCTGTCTCTTGCAGGGCCCATCAGGCATTGGAGCACGGCTGGGCATCCAGCCAAAAGCTGGAGGACTTGGAGGATGAGGTGAGACAGCTCCAGGAGGAGAAGAGAGGCCTGATAGAACAAAATCAGCGTCTGGTGAGTGCCCCCCAACTCTGTTGCTGTTGCTCATTTTCCCTTTTTTTCCTCTTAAAACAATGCCAAGGTGATGCGGTGACTCCTGGCTGCTGGTCGCTGGCCTTTGCCCTGCCTTCGGCAGTGAGGCTGTGTTGGCCTCAGCAGGGCCAGACCTGGTGGTGTGCAGCCTCCAGTTGCATGCCCCCCAACTAGTGGGCTGAACCCCGCAAATTATGGGGCTGCCCCCAGCAACTTAATGGCACAGTTTTTCCCTTCCAGGAAAGGGAGCAGCATGGCCTTCTGGAGGAAGTCACCGGCCTTCAGCAGACGGTGAGGATGGGAACAAAGAACCAGGGGTGCCCCGCAGCACTGTGCCCTCACCCCAATGCACCACCAGCAGCCTTCAGTCCAATCTCACTGGGTATCAACCCACTTTCCTCTGGAGCAGAACTCAGTGCTGCTCGCTGAGGCCAAGGGAAGAAAAGAGAATCTGCAGGCACCAGAGGCACAGAAGGATGCCATCCTGCAGGTAAGAGGCAGCCGAGCCTTGTCACATGCTAACAAACCAGCTCCCTCAGCTGGGGGGGGACAACGCATGAGGCTGGCGGCCCCTCCCCCATTATGCCCATCTGTGGAGGCCAATGTGGCCACAGCCTCCAGCCCTGCTGCGTTGCTGTGGTGTCCTGCTACAATCGGCCTTCGCCAAGGTGAGCAACATGATCCCTCTCCTCAAGTGAAAAGGCTCCCCAGGGCTCCAAAGGGATGGGAGTCACCACCGGCACCCCAAATTTGTTGCTGTTCCCCCCAGTTCTGCAGATGATGTGTGGCATGCAGGACCTGATGGAGGCTTTGCAGCACTACGAGGGCGCTGTGTGGGCATGGCCCCCACAAAGTCCCCAAATCCAGCAAAATGGAGAGGAGAAATGGGAGAAAGCTTAACAAAGTCTTTTTCTTCCCCCAAACTCAAGGAGCTACAAGTGGAGATCAGCAGCCTCCACAGACTGCTGAGGCAGACACTGGAGGCTTTGGCCACGTAGGTGCTGTGGGTACTCGGGGGGACACAGGGCTCTCACTGGCTGAAAATGCCCCTATAAACTCCCAAATCTGCGTTTTCATCCTTTCTTCTAGCTCAGCCTCAATCGCCATACCTATTTGTGAGGCGGAGGTCAGGGCAGACGGCCGCCAGCTGCTTTTAGGGGCTGCATGCTAGAAATCGGGGCGGTCAGAATCTTAAGGAGTAGGAAGATGGGAGGGAAAAAAATGGGTAGAATTGTAATAAAATGTGGGCATGCAAAGACCGTGGACACAAGTGTGGCCCCTGCAAACCTGCACTGGCTTGGAGTGAGGGCACATGGTGCTTTGGGTCCCCCAGAATTCCCATCTACCCCTTGCCCATACTGCCCATTTCCCCCCACCCCCACTTTCCAGCCCTCCCCGCATCCCCCAGTGCCCATCACCGCCACCCCCTCGATGCCAATCACTGCCCCAGTTTCCAGCCCCCCAGCCTCTTCCTCCCACAGGCGAGCCCCAGAGCCTGAGGCACAGCTGCTTAGCACAGAGCCGTGGAGGGAGGTAGGAATCATCAGAATCACATCTTTTCCCCCAGAAAATGTCAAGCGGGGGGCAGAGGAGGAACGGCCATATCACCGCCCCCTCAATCACCATGTTCCCCACAGCCAGCCCAGTGTGCAAACCAGAACTGCCGGCGCACATGGTGGTAAGTGGGGGTCCCACAGCACCCCACACTGCAGGTCAGGAAAAGCCCGGGAGGTTTGGAGGGGCACTGCACCCCCCAGATCTCCCCCCAGACCACTGAGTGCCCCTGCAGGCTCCTCCCACACCTGCTACTGGTGCTGCTGCTGGCACTGCTCTGCCTCCTGCCCCACATCACTCCACGGCTGGAGCTGAGCTACCTGAGATCCCCCCCACTGTGAGAAGCCCCAGGTAAAGTGACCGGACCCTGCTGTGGGGCACATGGAAGCCCAAGCCCCATAGTGGGTACAGCAGCGCATGGGGAGGTGGAGTAGAGTGAGTGTGGAGCGGGGTTAGGCGGAAAAGTGGATGGAGGGGAGAATTACGGAGTGGAGTGTGGGGCTCTAGGGCAAAGCGTGGGTGGGCTGTGGGACGGAGCACAGTGCTTGGGGCACAATAAATGCCCCCCTGCCCTATAGTTTACCTGCAGGGGCCAGGCTGGAAGCCAAGGCACCAGGTCATTTCCCCAGCCCAGCCACCCCATCCTGCAGTGCCAGACACCCAGGTAACACCCCTCTACTTTTTCCAGGTCGCAGCTCCCCCTGCATAGCACTGGACCGCCCCCATGGAAGCTACTCACCCCTGTGCCGTGGGGCATGGGGGTGCAAGCGAATGCCCCCAATGAAGTCCCCCTCCCCCACAGTACCCCACTTCTGGTGTCCTCGTAGCACACAGGCCCTTCTCCCCGGGGTCCCCCCTCAGCTGCTCAGGTCCAGCCCTGCCCTGATGGTATTCTGCCCCACATGCAGCACTGGCCACTGCTCCTTGCCAACTTCAGGAGGTTTCTTTTGGCTGAAGGCTGGAGATTCCCAAGGTCCCCCTGCACTGAAGCTCCATTTTGTCACCTGTTCATGGTTGGGTGCAGATGACTCACCGTGATGGTGGTGACTCTCATAAGGTAACATTGTGAGGAGTGTCAGTACACTACAGGCACTAAAGGAGGTTATTTGTTTAGTGGAATTTCCAACCCAGGTAGGAATTACTGTAAGAACCATCTCTGAAACACTCAGTGATACTACAAAGCAAGCAAAAACCGGGATCACAGTGAATGAATGTTTGGCTCTTTGTATATTAGGGTATTTTCCAGGAAAACATACACCTACACAGACACACCTACAATATGGATCACCCCCCAGCAGCTGGACTTAGACCCTCTGTCTAGCCAGGAGCTTGCCCCACGATCCCCTCCCATTGCCTAAACACACAAACCGTAACGAGTTTCTCCTGTACAGAACAACCAAGCCTTTGAGGCTGGGAAGCAGTCCCAGTCTGTCTCCTTCTCCTGTTGATTTTGGTCAGGAGTTACTTTCGCGTTTGTGCCAGCCTCCAGCCACTTTGCTTTCTTCCTGTGTGTCAGGGTGGACCATTCAGCAGCTTGAAGGGATGATGACAGAACAAGGAGCAATGGTTTGAATTTTAAAGGATGACGTATGAGGAAGAAATTCTTTTCTTATCACGGTGGTGAGTCCTAGGAAGAGGTTGCCCAGAGAAACTGTGGATGCACCTTCCCAGAAAGTGTTCAAAGCCAGGTTGGATGGGGCTTTGAGCAAGCTGATGTAGTGGAAGGTGTCCCTGGCTGTGGCAGGGGGGGTGGAATTAGAAGGTCCCTTCCAACCCAGTCCATTCTATCAGTTGATGCTTGCCACCTCCTC
Organism: Aythya marila; assembly: GCF_965140915.1. Taxonomy (NCBI): domain Eukaryota; kingdom Metazoa; phylum Chordata; class Aves; order Anseriformes; family Anatidae; genus Aythya; species Aythya marila. The sequence goes on along the minus strand of NW_028137019.1, from coordinate 48,731 downwards.
AGTAGAGGGACTGCTGTTCCAATTAAAGAAAGGAGAAACCAAGCCTCCCAGTGCTGCGGAGAAGCTCAGCCCAAGCAGGCCAGAGAGAGGCCCGAGGCCTCGCAAGCTCAGCACATTGCTGGTGCCCTTCTCCAAGCCCTGGCTGGGCTGTGGCGGGAGGGGGCTGAGAGTAGCCACGCCCCCTTCCCCGATAGGGCGGGAAGTGGGCGGGGCTCGCGCCTGTTCCCTCGCAGCTGTGAGGAGAAGCCTTGGGGTCCCCTCAGTGCCGGGAGGGCATGGAGAGCAGAGAAGGCGCAGCAAGTACATACTGCCTGCTGCCCAGAGGGGCGTCAGGCGGCCCCCCAGAGAATAAGGTGGCCCCAGCATGGCCTCAAAGGTGCACATGGCATCGTGCCGTGCCCGGCAGCACCCCGTCGGGCCCCGTAACCTCTCTTGTTGCCCTCCCACAGCCGAGGCCGAGGGTGGCTGGTTGGAGGAGTCCCTGCTGGACTGCGCCTTCGCTGCCTGTGACGCAGAGCAGACAGGTAGCAGCGCCGGGACCCTGATTCCACCCCGTGGCCTCCTTCTCACTCTGTGGTGCCTGTTTCCACCTTCTGAATGGCGCGCGGAACCTGGGGGATGTCACGGGAACATACGCGGGGGGCTGGAGCCCAATGGGTGGATGCACGGGCAGCCCGGTGGATGCGCGCGCTGCCCGACAGATGCGGGGCATGTGGTGAGCTTTGCCTCTGATGGCAGGCACGGTGCCAGCCTGGCGCATCGTGGAGTACCTGCAGGCCGTGACGGGGCGTAGCGGCGAGGAGCAGCAGCTGCAGGAGCTCAGGCAGATGCTGGAGCTGACGGCAGCAGGGGTAGCCCTGGATCTGCCCACCTTCCGCACTGTCATGCGTGAGTGGATCGCCCACTGTCAGCAGGACGGGTGAGCGCTTGGGGAAAAAGAGGCGAGCGGGGGCAGTGCTTCAAATGGCGACATTACAGCTCCACGCCCGGACACTGGGTGTGCCTGGAGCATACAGTGGAATTATGGCTCTGTGCCTTGACACATTAGCATTTCAAGCTAAATGTGGGCATTTCAGCTCTGCGCCTGCAACACCTGTCGCAACGTGGGAATTCGGGCTCTGCAGCCCAACACTGGGCGTTTCTGGAGCTAGATAATGGGATTGCATTTCTGTGCCCCAACAGTGGCATTTCAGGAGCCAAATACTGGAATTATGACTCCATGCCCTGACACCAATTGGTTCAAGAGCACCGGTGGGAATTGTGGCAGAGCATCGCCGTGCCACGTGCCCATCTCACTGATTCCCACCAACGCTTCAACGGTTTTCTTTCTCCAGGGCCTCGCAGCCTGCTGAGGAGCTGGATGTAACAGCTGGTAGGTGTCCGCACCGGAAAAAAGATCAGTGCCCATTCCAACCATGCTGCGCCTGCTGGCAGTACTGCTAATTCAAAGCCCCAGCTGAGCAACACCTCCTTCTTTCCTGTGCACGGGGTGTGGGCTTTGGTGGAAAACGCAGTCGCACACAAACAACTGAGCCACCCCATGTACAGCCAGAATGCCACAGTGTGGGGTGGAGAGTAGCGAAACTATGAGACATGAGGCAGCAATTGGAGGTGTGGTGCAGCAATTCAGAGCGGTGGGGCAGATTCACAGACGCTCACAGCATCAGTGGCACTGTGGTTTTGTTGCTGGGGCTCCATGGATGCAGATTCCCATCTCTCTCTACTCTCCCAGGACCTCGCGTGCTCACAGCCACATTGGATCTTGAGGGCTATGGCGGCGAAAGAGAGAGCGTGACCTTGTAGGTACTGGCATCATCGGGCTCTCAAAACACACCTCAGTGGTGCTAATGAGCCTCATCTCACTGCAGGGACACCAGGAGTGTCCAGGAGGAGCTGGAGCGCTCCAACCAGCACTTGGCCAGCCAGAAAGCCACATTGCGCTGTGCCCTGGAGTCAGCTGAGGAGCTGAATGCCCAGCTGGCTGAGGAGGTGGCAAAGCTGACGGAGCAGCTCCACCGTTCAGGGGGCGCTCATAGGTGCTGGGAACAGGGGACAGGGACATGTGGGAAGCTGCAGATGCGTCTCTGCAGCAGTGCTGCCGGGTGACTACCAGCGGCCATCTGTCTCTTGCAGGGCCCATCAGGCATTGGAGCACGGCTGGGCATCCAGCCAAAAGCTGGAGGACTTGGAGGATGAGGTGAGACAGCTCCAGGAGGAGAAGAGAGGCCTGATAGAACAAAATCAGCGTCTGGTGAGTGCCCCCCAACTCTGTTGCTGTTGCTCATTTTCCCTTTTTTTCCTCTTAAAACAATGCCAAGGTGATGCGGTGACTCCTGGCTGCTGGTCGCTGGCCTTTGCCCTGCCTTCGGCAGTGAGGCTGTGTTGGCCTCAGCAGGGCCAGACCTGGTGGTGTGCAGCCTCCAGTTGCATGCCCCCCAACTAGTGGGCTGAACCCCGCAAATTATGGGGCTGCCCCCAGCAACTTAATGGCACAGTTTTTCCCTTCCAGGAAAGGGAGCAGCATGGCCTTCTGGAGGAAGTCACCGGCCTTCAGCAGACGGTGAGGATGGGAACAAAGAACCAGGGGTGCCCCGCAGCACTGTGCCCTCACCCCAATGCACCACCAGCAGCCTTCAGTCCAATCTCACTGGGTATCAACCCACTTTCCTCTGGAGCAGAACTCAGTGCTGCTCGCTGAGACCAAGGGAAGAAAAGAGAATCTGCAGGCACCAGAGGCACAGAAGGATGCCATCCTGCAGGTAAGAGGCAGCCGAGCCTTGTCACATGCTAACAAACCAGCTCCCTCAGCTGGGGGGGGACAACGCATGAGGCTGGCGGCCCCTCCCCCATTATGCCCATCTGTGGAGGCCAATGTGGCCACAGCCTCCAGCCCTGCTGCGTTGCTGTGGTGTCCTGCTACAATCGGCCTTCGCCAAGGTGAGCAACATGATCCCTCTCCTCAAGTGAAAAGGCTCCCCAGGGCTCCAAAGGGATGGGAGTCACCACCGGCACCCCAAATTTGTTGCTGTTCCCCCCAGTTCTGCAGATGATGTGTGGCATGCAGGACCTGATGGAGGCTTTGCAGCACTACGAGGGCGCTGTGTGGGCATGGCCCCCACAAAGTCCCCAAATCCAGCAAAATGGAGAGGAGAAATGGGAGAAAGCTTAACAAAGTCTTTTTCTTCCCCCAAACTCAAGGAGCTACAAGTGGAGATCAGCAGCCTCCACAGACTGCTGAGGCAGACACTGGAGGCTTTGGCCACGTAGGTGCTGTGGGTACTCGGGGGGACACAGGGCTCTCACTGGCTGAAAATGCCCCTATAAACTCCCAAATCTGCGTTTTCATCCTTTCTTCTAGCTCAGCCTCAATCGCCATACCTATTTGTGAGGCGGAGGTCAGGGCAGACGGCCGCCAGCTGCTTTTAGGGGCTGCATGCTAGAAATCGGGGCGGTCAGAATCTTAAGGAGTAGGAAGATGGGAGGGAAAAAAATGGGTAGAATTGTAATAAAATGTGGGCATGCAAAGACCGTGGACACAAGTGTGGCCCCTGCAAACCTGCACTGGCTTGGAGTGAGGGCACATGGTGCTTTGGGTCCCCCAGAATTCCCATCTACCCCTTGCCCATACTGCCCATTTCCCCCCACCCCCACTTTCCAGCCCTCCCCGCATCCCCCAGTGCCCATCACCGCCACCCCCTCGATGCCAATCACTGCCCCAGTTTCCAGCCCCCCAGCCTCTTCCTCCCACAGGCGAGCCCCAGAGCCTGAGGCACAGCTGCTTAGCACAGAGCCGTGGAGGGAGGTAGGAATCATCAGAATCACATCTTTTCCCCCAGAAAATGTCAAGCGGGGGGCAGAGGAGGAACGGCCATATCACCGCCCCCTCAATCACCATGTTCCCCACAGCCAGCCCAGTGTGCAAACCAGAACTGCCGGCGCACATGGTGGTAAGTGGGGGTCCCACAGCACCCCACACTGCAGGTCAGGAAAAGCCCGGGAGGTTTGGAGGGGCACTGCACCCCCCAGATCTCCCCCCAGACCACTGAGTGCCCCTGCAGGCTCCTCCCACACCTGCTACTGGTGCTGCTGCTGGCACTGCTCTGCCTCCTGCCCCACATCACTCCACGGCTGGAGCTGAGCTACCTGAGATCCCCCCCACTGTGAGAAGCCCCAGGTAAAGTGACCGGACCCTGCTGTGGGGCACATGGAAGCCCAAGCCCCATAGTGGGTACAGCAGCGCATGGGGAGGTGGAGTAGAGTGAGTGTGGAGCGGGGTTAGGCGGAAAAGTGGATGGAGGGGAGAATTACGGAGTGGAGTGTGGGGCTCTAGGGCAAAGCGTGGGTGGGCTGTGGGACGGAGCACAGTGCTTGGGGCACAATAAATGCCCCCCTGCCCTATAGTTTACCTGCAGGGGCCAGGCTGGAAGCCAAGGCACCAGGTCATTTCCCCAGCCCAGCCACCCCATCCTGCAGTGCCAGACACCCAGGTAACACCCCTCTACTTTTTCCAGGTCGCAGCTCCCCCTGCATAGCACTGGACCGCCCCCATGGAAGCTACTCACCCCTGTGCCGTGGGGCATGGGGGTGCAAGCGAATGCCCCCAATGAAGTCCCCCTCCCCCACAGTACCCCACTTCTGGTGTCCTCGTAGCACACAGGCCCTTCTCCCCGGGGTCCCCCCTCAGCTGCTCAGGTCCAGCCCTGCCCTGATGGTATTCTGCCCCACATGCAGCACTGGCCACTGCTCCTTGCCAACTTCAGGAGGTTTCTTTTGGCTGAAGGCTGGAGATTCCCAAGGTCCCCCTGCACTGAAGCTCCATTTTGTCACCTGTTCATGGTTGGGTGCAGATGACTCACCGTGATGGTGGTGACTCTCATAAGGTAACATTGTGAGGAGTGTCAGTACACTACAGGCACTAAAGGAGGTTATTTGTTTAGTGGAATTTCCAACCCAGGTAGGAATTACTGTAAGAACCATCTCTGAAACACTCAGTGATACTACAAAGCAAGCAAAAACCGGGATCACAGTGAATGAATGTTTGGCTCTTTGTATATTAGGGTATTTTCCAGGAAAACATACACCTACACAGACACACCTACAATATGGATCCCCCCCCAGCAGCTGGACTTAGACCCTCTGTCTAGCCAGGAGCTTGCCCCACGATCCCCTCCCATTGCCTAAACACACAAACCGTAACGAGTTTCTCCTGTACAGAACAACCAAGCCTTTGAGGCTGGGAAGCAGTCCCAGTCTGTCTCCTTCTCCTGTTGATTTTGGTCAGGAGTTACTTTCGCGTTTGTGCCAGCCTCCAGCCACTTTGCTTTCTTCCTGTGTGTCAGGGTGGACCATTCAGCAGCTTGAAGGGATGATGACAGAACAAGGAGCAATGGTTTGAATTTTAAAGGATGACATATGAGGAAGAAATTCTTTTCTTATCACGGTGGTGAGTCCTAGGAAGAGGTTGCCCAGAGAAACTGTGGATGCACCTTCCCAGAAAGTGTTCAAAGCCAGGTTGGATGGGGCTTTGAGCAAGCTGATGTAGTGGAAGGTGTCCCTGGCTGTGGCAGGGGGGGTGGAATTAGAAGGTCCCTTCCAACCCAGTCCATTCTATCAGTTGATGCTTGCCACCTCCTCAGTAGAGGGACTGCTGTTCCAATTAAAGAAAGGAGAAACCAAGCCTCCCAGTGCTGCGGAGAAGCTCAGCCCAAGCAGGCCAGAGAGAGGCCCGAGGCCTCGCAAGCTCAGCACATTGCTGGTGCCCTTCTCCAAGCCCTGGCTGGGCTGTGGCGGGAGGGGGCTGAGAGTAGCCACGCCCCCTTCCCCGATAGGGCGGGAAGTGGGCGGGGCTCGCGCCTGTTCCCTCGCAGCTGTGAGGAGAAGCCTTGGGGTCCCCTCAGTGCCGGGAGGGCATGGAGAGCAGAGAAGGCGCAGCAAGTACATACTGCCTGCTGCCCAGAGGGGCGTCAGGCGGCCCCCCAGAGAATAAGGTGGCCCCAGCATGGCCTCAAAGGTGCACATGGCATCGTGCCGTGCCCGGCAGCACCCCGTCGGGCCCCGTAACCTCTCTTGTTGCCCTCCCACAGCCGAGGCCGAGGGTGGCTGGTTGGAGGAGTCCCTGCTGGACTGCGCCTTCGCTGCCTGTGACGCAGAGCAGACAGGTAGCAGCGCCGGGACCCTGATTCCACCCCGTGGCCTCCTTCTCACTCTGTGGTGCCTGTTTCCACCTTCTGAATGGCGCGCGGAACCTGGGGGATGTCACGGGAACATACGCGGGGGGCTGGAGCCCAATGGGTGGATGCACGGGCAGCCCGGTGGATGCGCGCGCTGCCCGACAGATGCGGGGCATGTGGTGAGCTTTGCCTCTGATGGCAGGCACGGTGCCAGCCTGGCGCATCGTGGAGTACCTGCAGGCCGTGACGGGGCGTAGCGGCGAGGAGCAGCAGCTGCAGGAGCTCAGGCAGATGCTGGAGCTGACGGCAGCAGGGGTAGCCCTGGATCTGCCCACCTTCCGCACTGTCATGCGTGAGTGGATCGCCCACTGTCAGCAGGACGGGTGAGCGCTTGGGGAAAAAGAGGCGAGCGGGGGCAGTGCTTCAAATGGCGACATTACAGCTCCACGCCCGGACACTGGGTGTGCCTGGAGCATACAGTGGAATTATGGCTCTGTGCCTTGACACATTAGCATTTCAGCGTCCTCGTAGCACACAGGCCCTTCTCCCCGGGGTCCCCCCTCAGCTGCTCAGGTCCAGCCCTGCCCTGATGGTATTCTGCCCCACATGCAGCACTGGCCACTGCTCCTTGCCAACTTCAGGAGGTTTCTTTTGGCTGAAGGCTGGAGATTCCCAAGGTCCCCCTGCACTGAAGCTCCATTTTGTCACCTGTTCATGGTTGGGTGCAGATGACTCACCGTGATGGTGGTGACTCTCATAAGGTAACATTGTGAGGAGTGTCAGTACACTACAGGCACTAAAGGAGGTTATTTGTTTAGTGGAATTTCCAACCCAGGTAGGAATTACTGTAAGAACCATCTCTGAAACACTCAGTGATACTACAAAGCAAGCAAAAACCGGGATCACAGTGAATGAATGTTTGGCTCTTTGTATATTAGGGTATTTTCCAGGAAAACATACACCTACACAGACACACCTACAATATGGATCCCCCCCCAGCAGCTGGACTTAGACCCTCTGTCTAGCCAGGAGCTTGCCCCACGATCCCCTCCCATTGCCTAAACACACAAACCGTAACGAGTTTCTCCTGTACAGAACAACCAAGCCTTTGAGGCTGGGAAGCAGTCCCAGTCTGTCTCCTTCTCCTGTTGATTTTGGTCAGGAGTTACTTTCGCGTTTGTGCCAGCTGTAATACACAATAAATGTTTGTTCATTGTCTTTTGTATTATAAAAACAAGGAGTTCTGTTTGAGGAACGGGAGTTGTGAAAACTCCTTTGCTAGACACTATGAAAATTCTTTTGCTTAATGTAACAAAATAGAGAACCCCCTCCCCTTCTCTCCTTCTGCATCTCAGTAGCCTCTTTTGTTAAAAAAACACTGCTGCAAAGTTCATGTAACCATCTCCTGATAAGTTGTTAAACTAGTGTATCAACATCTTGCCTTCCTGTCTCACGCTGGGCCAACATGACCAAGTAAAGAAAGAAGTTGAACCACAACGCTGAGGAAGACTACGGCCTTCATCTTCACGACCACCAGAGGGACAGAGACGACCCCCTAGCAACAGCGCGCGCAGTCGCAGAATACACCAGGATGTGCTGCGTAATCCTGAAATCACCAAGATATAAAAAGGGACCCTGGCGGGGGTGAGGTGCGCGCCGTTGGTGGAGCCGAGACTCCCCGGCCGCCCAGCGCTGTTTTGCTTGCTGTTGCTTACTCAATAAATTCCTTTCTATTATTAATGCAATGCTCTCTGAAAATTAATTAAGGGGGCAACTTATAACAAATTTGGTGCCGTGACTCGGATGAAGGCAGTCTGATTGAAAGACCTTCGGAGGGGGCGCCCCGCTGATTTCAGCGGCCTTCGCTAGGACTGCTTTCATTCAAATCCTTCACCGACGAACCCTAAATTCGGCAGCAAGCAAATAAAGCCGGCAACCCCTAGTAATCTTTGTGCACAAAGACCGAACGAAGACTCAGGAGTGAGTAAGTATAGGCCGGTGATCCGTTCGGTTGGGGTTGGGTATCCTGGAGCGTGTCGCTGTGAGACGTCCAATTGCGGACGAAGCGAGTGTGGACCCCTCGGTAGTGCGGTTCCCACATCCCGCGAGGGACTGGGCCACGAAAAGGGGGAAGCGGTTTGTGTGTGTGTGTGAAGGCGCTCCAGAAGATGGGACAGAAGAAGAGTAAGCCTTCTGGTCCCATGGGCGGGGTAACGTCTGATGTTAGGTTACCCCGGGATTAATGATTAAAAATTGGGAGGATTCCCCTTTTAGGCGGGGAAGGAATAAAGTAAAAATGATACATTATTGTGTTGAAGTTTGGGGTGGTAAACAGATTCGAGGAGACCACCTTTACTGGCCCGTATTTGGGTCCTTTGAAGATTGGGTTTGCCAGGCCCTAAATATTTATGTAAACTCAAAAGAACCTTTTAGTTTGGAAGAAAGTGAATATGCACATTTGTGGATCAGCTCGGAAACTCGAGCCAATTTATATCCTCTAAAAGAAAAAGGAGGGGATGGGAGGCACAAGAAAAACTGAGAATTAGAGATCCCAGCCCCACTGCCTCCCTATATTCCACCACCCCCACCTGCAGCCCCTCCGACTCCCGGGCTTCTTAATCTGCAACCCCAGGGGGATGCCAATAACAACTCTGATTCTAGCACTCAGGGATTAGTGACTAGGAATATGTGGCAGTCCCCATTAACTCCAGGGACGTCTGAGATTTTAAGAAAGAGACAGGAGGAGGGTAAGCGAGCTTTAATGGCAACTGGCATAATGTTTGCAGCTGCTGAGGAATAATTCTAACTGGAATAATAACTGTACATTGTATATTGTATATATAAAAGCCCGGGCATTTTTGTTAAAGTGTTCTTTTATACATATGTTAATATGTTAATATGTAAATATAAGAACTGCCATTGAGGTGTATGTCTAAGGGAACAAAATTTGCCCAGGCATATTATCGGCTCATCAGGTTTAAATGTCCCCAGTGTAATTGTCTACAGGCAGTTAATTTACAGTGGTTTATTTTACTTGTGTATCTGTATATTGTGGATTTTGGAGGGATTGGGATTGACTAGTAAAGAGCTTCTAGGAAAACGGTGGAATATTAACCACTGTAGATTACAATAGGAAAAGTTCAAAGCAAAGAAATCCTGAGGAAAAGCCTCCTAGGATGTATACTAACACATTGGAGGGATATAGTGGGCTGAGAGGGTACAGTGAGTAAAAGAGCCCTTATCAAATATTGTAATCAGTGGTGGCCACTTTATAAAGTAGAGGATGGAGCGGAGTGGCCCCTAAATGGAACTACTAATTATAACACCATATTACAGTCAATGTTGTTTTTGTGGAAAGAAGGAAAACAGGATGAAATGTTGTATATTGATGTTGTTTCAGCATCTTGGAGGGAAAAGGTACGGAATTAAGTTGGCCCCTGACTGAGCCTTTGATGTCGGCATTAGAAAAGTAAAGGCTAGAGAAAGATAAAGGAAGTGTTAAAAGGTTTGTGGAAAGTGTTAAAGGTATTCGAAGTTGAATGAGCAGGGAAAGGTGATGTAGGTATTATCTAAGTAACAGTCTAGAAGTTTTGGTATATTTGCATATTTGTTGTGGTGTTTGTTCAGTTTCCCAAGCATCGGGGAGGGGGGAACAGCCCGCTCCACCAGGGGCGTCTCCAGCGGCCGCAGGGGGGCTTCGGCTCCAGCGCCTGGAGCGCCTCCTCCCCCTCCTTCTGCACTGACTTTGGTGTCTGCGGGGGGGTTTCTCGCTCTCCCAGCTGCTGTTGAGCAGCAGGTTTTTGTTTGTTTGTTTGTTTGTTTGTTTGTTTGTTTTCGTGGATGTGCTCTCACAGAGGCACGGACTATGTTGCTATGGCTTGGCTCTGGGCAGCAGTGGGCCCCTTTAGGGCCAGATGAAATTGTCCCTTATCTACCACGGGGAGGTTTCTGTTTTTGTTTTGTTTTGTTTTTCACGGGGGCTGCCACTGCAGTTTCCCACCCCCACACCCCTCACACACCCTCAAACCTTGCCATCAAACCCAATACACTGGAGCAGCTAAGTCATTACTGACTTGTAAAGTATCAGGGATTAAACTAACTAGTGAAACCCTAAATGTGATGGGGGTAGAAGGGACTGGGATAACAGTGCCACTTTTGGGGGATACCAAGCTGAGACCAGGGGATAAAATGATCACTGGGCAATTATTGTATGTATCCAAGGCAGAAACTAACTTGTTGGGAAGGGATTTGATGATTAAATTGGGCATTCAACTAGTAAATTGTTAGACTGGAATAACAGTGTTATTAATGGAGTGCTCTCAGGCCCTGAGAGCAAACGTATATTCACCTCTGACTGGAAAGACCCTGAAATGGGGGCGGAAGCAACAATATAGGTGGACAATTTTACTTTAGGGGTTTACAGGGCCACCTATCTATTTGGGTAAATTCTAAAAAAGATTTTGGAGCAATTACAACCTCCCAAGGAGGTATTAATGTTATAAATATGTGGATCATTTTAAGGAAAATCGATACTCCCTGATGGGAGAGAAATGCTGAATAAAGTGATAATGAGGCAAATAACTGTTTTACATCAGAAGAATCATTGGGAGGTGCAAGCAATGTGTGATGTTGTTCTAAGAAAGCATGTCTGTGTAGGAATATATACTTTAGGGAAGCACACATGCAGAGGATGTACTATATGTCAAAGGGTAAATAAAAAGGTCTTCTGTAACCTATCTAGAGGGGGACGGGAGCCAGGGCTTTGACCTTTCCAAAGTATACAGGTAGACTTTACTGAGTTACTTGTTTGTCCTAATCGACCACGTGACTGAATGGGTGTAAAGCTTTACTGCAAGGATTAAAGCAGGCCTTAGAGATTGAGTGGGATTTTCACAGCCCCTGGCACCCCTCCTCTTCTGGAAAGGTAGAGCAAATGAATGGTGAAATTAAGAAACAACTAACAAAACTTGTGCTGGAAACTAAGGCTTCTTGGTTAAAATGCTTACCTCTTGCACTGTTAAACATATGGACACAACCCAGAACTGATATAGGAATTTCTCCTTTTGAAATGCTATATGGTATGCCCTATGACTCGGAATTGCCACTTGATCACCCTCAATTCTAATTAAGACTTGGAAAGAGACTTCTTTAACACCACGATGGGGAAGGCCCCTATGTTGTTTTGCTTACCACAGAAACGGCTATTCGAACTGCGCAGAAAGGATGGACGCATGCCAGCCGTGTGAAAGGACCAATCCGGGAACGTAAATGGGAGGCAGCTCCAGGCCCTGACGACTTGAAGCTGACGCTAAGACAGACTCGATAAGTATTGTGTATTATCTGTGTATCGTGGGAACGGGAGGAGGCCCTGTTTCGAAGGCTCCCTAGTAGGTTCCCCTGAAGAACACTGCTGCTGCCAAGAAGAACTGATACCTTGTAGTTCGCTGCAACCGAACTTACAAGCGAGGCAGTGATTCAAAGATCGAAGCCGAAATTCCTTTAAGTGGTATATTCTTTATTGCAGCGCTGGATGCACGGGGGATCTCTCCACCTATCGTGCATACTCAAAGCAGAAAGCAGTCTTGAATTTATACAATCAATCTATCAATATTCTACAAGCACCTATACATATGCATTACCTATCCCCGCCTTCCCTCGCTTCTCATGCTAATTAGTCTTTTGGCACCTTGCGCCTGCGCAGAGCCTTCCAAGAATTGTGGGCAGGGGTCTTTGGGACGTGGGCAGGGGTCTTTGGGAGGAAGACCCCGAGTCTTCCTCACAGTGTACTTTTCACCTTTGGTCAGGAATCTGCTGAATTGGCATGTTTCTTAATTGCGAGAGCTGGTTGTTGCCAATTCTTCCGTTTGTTGTATCTTTATAATGAATTCCAATGTCCAGTTTTGAGATTTATAGTCCTTACGTTTGTTTCTCTGTCCGTCTGCCGCTTCCTTATCATGAGTTCCAGTGTCTTGTTTCGAGATATACAGTCCATGTCTGGGGATTGTCCTTGCCTCCCCAATGCCTCCCCAATACCTCCTTAATCAGCAGAGAAGTGAAAACAGTGGGGGACTGAGGGGCCGACAATTTAGATGGGCTCCGACCACCTCCTACGATACATGGGAGTCAGTATCATCGTTTTGGTCAGCTATGGGTCTGCGCATCCCCACCAGCCTTTTAAATGGAGCTTAATCAGATGGGAGGATCAATTCATCATCCAGCAAACGACGACAGCGGGTGCTCCCAGTTTCCGCATCACATTTTGTGACCTGGCGTCAGTGCAGCCATGCTTTAACCTATCAGAATTTTATTTCTGCCCAAGTTCTAACCCAGGAAAGGGGTACTGTAATTATCCAAACGCATATTATTGTGCATACTGGGGGTGTGAAACCATTGCTACGGACTGGACACTCGGGGCTGGTCGGAATAAATTCTTACAAGTGGGATATGGGCCGCAAGGTTGTAACTGACAAGTGGATCCCCATTACAGGTGGCAAGGGCATGGTATAGGGTATACAGGAACCTTCCACGGAAATAAAGAAATTTGCAAGGTTCTATATATAAATATAACAAACCTGGACGATACTAGCTGGGTACTAGGAAAATGTCAGATTTTACGAACACGGAACAGATAGGGGAGGACTCATACTAATAAAAAGGAGGATGCTGATAGGCCCCAGGCAGTAGGAACAAATGAGGTATTGTCAGAAAATGTCCAGGGAATCCAGCCTGTGGAAAATACTACAGTGCCAACCATCGGCAGCCCTAATGTAACAAAACACTGTTGATTATGCTTTAGTATAAGGCCTTCATATTATGATGCTATTGGGGATCCTGGGGAGCCCACCCGCACAAAGAACAGCCCTCTACATTGCAGTTGGGGAAAAGACATAAGGGTAACACTAACACAAGTCACTGGAGGTGGTAGGTGTGTGGGCACGGTTCCTAGTGGGAAGTGTCACCTATGTAATACCATGGAGAATGGAAAACAATCAACCAAGTGGCTAATCCCAGCCAACAACGCTAGGTGGGTTTGTTCGTGAGTGGGCGTAGCTCTTTGTCTATCACTAAAACTCTTTAATGCGTCTCGTGATTTTTGTATACAGGTGATAATTATACCAAGGATTCTATACCACCCTGAGGATTGTATGTATACCCAGCACACAGTGGCAAGTTATCATCTGGAAAGACGGGAACCATTCACGGCTCTAACTTTGGCCACCCTAATAATCCTGGGAGGAGCTGGAGTGGGGACCAGGGTAGCCTCATTGGTTAAACAAAATCAAGAATTTACTTCCTTACGCTTTGCTGTGGACGAGGACCTGACCCAAACTGAACAATCCATCTCGGCCCTGGAAAATCTATCAGGTCACTTCAGAGGTAGTGTTACAAAATCGTAGGGGATTAGATTTGGTATTTTTCAACAGGACGGGCTGTTTGCAGCCCTGAAAGACGAATGCTGTGTATGCTGATCACACTGGAGTGGTAAGAGATACAATGGCAAGACCCAGGGAAGGGTTGGAAAAAAAGGAAACGGGAGAATGAAGCCCAACAGAGCTGGTACGAATCTTGGTTTAATTATTCACCTTGGCTTACTACTTTATTATCAACAATAGCAGGACCTTTGTTGTTATTAATAATAGCACTAACTTTTGGACCATGTATTTTTAATAAATTGATTGCGATTGTAAAGGGATGTTTAGAAGCGGCACATCTAATGCTCATACATGCCAAATACGAGCCAATAAGTACCAACAAAGGAATCAAGGAAACATTAGTTCTTAGTAGCCAGGTATTGCAGAGATTCAATGAACAAAATGAGTAACTAAAAGAAAAAGGAGGGATTGTAATACACAATAAATGTTTGTTCATTGTCTTTTGTATTATAAAAACAAGGAGTTCTGTTTGAGGAACGGGAGTTGTGAAAACTCCTTTGCTAGACACTATGAAAATTCTTTTGCTTAATGTAACAAAATAGAGAACCCCCTCCCCTTCTCTCCTTCTGCATCTCAGTAGCCTCTTTTGTTAAAAAAACACTGCTGCAAAGTTCATGTAACCATCTCCTGATAAGTTGTTAAACTAGTGTATCAACATCTTGCCTTCCTGTCTCACGCTGGGCCAACATGACCAAGTAAAGAAAGAAGTTGAACCACAACGCTGAGGAAGACTACGGCCTTCATCTTCACGACCACCAGAGGGACAGAGACGACCCCCTAGCAACAGCGCGCGCAGTCGCAGAATACACCAGGATGTGCTGCGTAATCCTGAAATCACCAAGATATAAAAAGGGACCCTGGCGGGGGTGAGGTGCGCGCCGTTGGTGGAGCCGAGACTCCCCGGCCGCCCAGCGCTGTTTTGCTTGCTGTTGCTTACTCAATAAATTCCTTTCTATTATTAATGCAATGCTCTCTGAAAATTAATTAAGGGGGCAACTTATAACACCAGCCTCCAGCCACTTTGCTTTCTTCCTGTGTGTCAGGGTGGACCATTCAGCAGCTTGAAGGGGTGATGACAGAACAAGGAGCAATGGTTTGAATTTTAAAGGATGACGTATGAGGAAGAAATTCTTTTCTTATCACGGTGGTGAGTCCTAGGAAGAGGTTGCCCAGAGAAACTGTGGATGCACCTTCCCAGAAAGTGTTCAAAGCCAGGTTGGATGGGGCTTTGAGCAAGCTGATGTAGTGGAAGGTGTCCCTGGCTGTGGCAGGGGGGGTGGAATTAGAAGGTCCCTTCCAACCCAGTCCATTCTATCAGTTGATGCTTGCCACCTCCTCAGTAGAGGGACTGCTGTTCCAATTAAAGAAAGGAGAAACCAAGCCTCCCAGTGCTGCGGAGAAGCTCAGCCCAAGCAGGCCAGAGAGAGGCCCGAGGCCTCGCAAGCTCAGCACATTGCTGGTGCCCTTCTCCAAGCCCTGGCTGGGCTGTGGCGGGAGGGGGCTGAGAGTAGCCACGCCCCCTTCCCCGATAGGGCGGGAAGTGGGCGGGGCTCGCGCCTGTTCCCTCGCAGCTGTGAGGAGAAGCCTTGGGGTCCCCTCAGTGCCGGGAGGGCATGGAGAGCAGAGAAGGCGCAGCAAGTACATACTGCCTGCTGCCCAGAGGGGCGTCAGGCGGCCCCCCAGAGAATAAGGTGGCCCCAGCATGGCCTCAAAGGTGCACATGGCATCGTGCCGTGCCCGGCAGCACCCCGTCGGGCCCCGTAACCTCTCTTGTTGCCCTCCCACAGCCGAGGCCGAGGGTGGCTGGTTGGAGGAGTCCCTGCTGGACTGCGCCTTCGCTGCCTGTGACGCAGAGCAGACAGGTAGCAGCGCCGGGACCCTGATTCCACCCCGTGGCCTCCTTCTCACTCTGTGGTGCCTGTTTCCACCTTCTGAATGGCGCGCGGAACCTGGGGGATGTCACGGGAACATACGCGGGGGGCTGGAGCCCAATGGGTGGATGCACGGGCAGCCCGGTGGATGCGCGCGCTGCCCGACAGATGCGGGGCATGTGGTGAGCTTTGCCTCTGATGGCAGGCACGGTGCCAGCCTGGCGCATCGTGGAGTACCTGCAGGCCGTGACGGGGCGTAGCGGCGAGGAGCAGCAGCTGCAGGAGCTCAGGCAGATGCTGGAGCTGACGGCAGCAGGGGTAGCCCTGGATCTGCCCACCTTCCGCACTGTCATGCGTGAGTGGATCGCCCACTGTCAGCAGGACGGGTGAGCGCTTGGGGAAAAAGAGGCGAGCGGGGGCAGTGCTTCAAATGGCGACATTACAGCTCCACGCCCGGACACTGGGTGTGCCTGGAGCATACAGTGGAATTATGGCTCTGTGCCTTGACACATTAGCATTTCAAGCTAAATGTGGGCATTTCAGCTCTGCGCCTGCAACACCTGTCGCAACGTGGGAATTCGGGCTCTGCAGCCCAACACTGGGCGTTTCTGGAGCTAGATAATGGGATTGCATTTCTGTGCCCCAACAGTGGCATTTCAGGAGCCAAATACTGGAATTATGACTCCATGCCCTGACACCAATTGGTTCAAGAGCACCGGTGGGAATTGTGGCAGAGCATCGCCGTGCCACGTGCCCATCTCACTGATTCCCACCAACGCTTCAACGGTTTTCTTTCTCCAGGGCCTCGCAGCCTGCTGAGGAGCTGGATGTAACAGCTGGTAGGTGTCCGCACCGGAAAAAAGATCAGTGCCCATTCCAACCATGCTGCGCCTGCTGGCAGTACTGCTAATTCAAAGCCCCAGCTGAGCAACACCTCCTTCTTTCCTGTGCACGGGGTGTGGGCTTTGGTGGAAAACGCAGTCGCACACAAACAACTGAGCCACCCCATGTACAGCCAGAATGCCACAGTGTGGGGTGGAGAGTAGCGAAACTATGAGACATGAGGCAGCAATTGGAGGTGTGGTGCAGCAATTCAGAGCGGTGGGGCAGATTCACAGACGCTCACAGCATCAGTGGCACTGTGGTTTTGTTGCTGGGGCTCCATGGATGCAGATTCCCATCTCTCTCTACTCTCCCAGGACCTCGCGTGCTCACAGCCACATTGGATCTTGAGGGCTATGGCGGCGAAAGAGAGAGCGTGACCTTGTAGGTACTGGCATCATCGGGCTCTCAAAACACACCTCAGTGGTGCTAATGAGCCTCATCTCACTGCAGGGACACCAGGAGTGTCCAGGAGGAGCTGGAGCGCTCCAACCAGCACTTGGCCAGCCAGAAAGCCACATTGCGCTGTGCCCTGGAGTCAGCTGAGGAGCTGAATGCCCAGCTGGCTGAGGAGGTGGCAAAGCTGACGGAGCAGCTCCACCGTTCAGGGGGCGCTCATAGGTGCTGGGAACAGGGGACAGGGACATGTGGGAAGCTGCAGATGCGTCTCTGCAGCAGTGCTGCCGGGTGACTACCAGCGGCCATCTGTCTCTTGCAGGGCCCATCAGGCATTGGAGCACGGCTGGGCATCCAGCCAAAAGCTGGAGGACTTGGAGGATGAGGTGAGACAGCTCCAGGAGGAGAAGAGAGGCCTGATAGAACAAAATCAGCGTCTGGTGAGTGCCCCCCAACTCTGTTGCTGTTGCTCATTTTCCCTTTTTTTCCTCTTAAAACAATGCCAAGGTGATGCGGTGACTCCTGGCTGCTGGTCGCTGGCCTTTGCCCTGCCTTCGGCAGTGAGGCTGTGTTGGCCTCAGCAGGGCCAGACCTGGTGGTGTGCAGCCTCCAGTTGCATGCCCCCCAACTAGTGGGCTGAACCCCGCAAATTATGGGGCTGCCCCCAGCAACTTAATGGCACAGTTTTTCCCTTCCAGGAAAGGGAGCAGCATGGCCTTCTGGAGGAAGTCACCGGCCTTCAGCAGACGGTGAGGATGGGAACAAAGAACCAGGGGTGCCCCGCAGCACTGTGCCCTCACCCCAATGCACCACCAGCAGCCTTCAGTCCAATCTCACTGGGTATCAACCCACTTTCCTCTGGAGCAGAACTCAGTGCTGCTCGCTGAGGCCAAGGGAAGAAAAGAGAATCTGCAGGCACCAGAGGCACAGAAGGATGCCATCCTGCAGGTAAGAGGCAGCCGAGCCTTGTCACATGCTAACAAACCAGCTCCCTCAGCTGGGGGGGGACAACGCATGAGGCTGGCGGCCCCTCCCCCATTATGCCCATCTGTGGAGGCCAATGTGGCCACAGCCTCCAGCCCTGCTGCGTTGCTGTGGTGTCCTGCTACAATCGGCCTTCGCCAAGGTGAGCAACATGATCCCTCTCCTCAAGTGAAAAGGCTCCCCAGGGCTCCAAAGGGATGGGAGTCACCACCGGCACCCCAAATTTGTTGCTGTTCCCCCCAGTTCTGCAGATGATGTGTGGCATGCAGGACCTGATGGAGGCTTTGCAGCACTACGAGGGCGCTGTGTGGGCATGGCCCCCACAAAGTCCCCAAATCCAGCAAAATGGAGAGGAGAAATGGGAGAAAGCTTAACAAAGTCTTTTTCTTCCCCCAAACTCAAGGAGCTAAAAGTGGAGATCAGCAGCCTCCACAGACTGCTGAGGCAGACACTGGAGGCTTTGGCCACGTAGGTGCTGTGGGTACTCGGGGGGACACAGGGCTCTCACTGGCTGAAAATGCCCCTATAAACTCCCAAATCTGCGTTTTCATCCTTTCTTCTAGCTCAGCCTCAATCGCCATACCTATTTGTGAGGCGGAGGTCAGGGCAGACGGCCGCCAGCTGCTTTTAGGGGCTGCATGCTAGAAATCGGGGCGGTCAGAATCTTAAGGAGTAGGAAGATGGGAGGGAAAAAAATGGGTAGAATTGTAATAAAATGTGGGCATGCAAAGACCGTGGACACAAGTGTGGCCCCTGCAAACCTGCACTGGCTTGGAGTGAGGGCACATGGTGCTTTGGGTCCCCCAGAATTCCCATCTACCCCTTGCCCATACTGCCCATTTCCCCCCACCCCCACTTTCCAGCCCTCCCCGCATCCCCCAGTGCCCATCACCGCCACCCCCTCGATGCCAATCACTGCCCCAGTTTCCAGCCCCCCAGCCTCTTCCTCCCACAGGCGAGCCCCAGAGCCTGAGGCACAGCTGCTTAGCACAGAGCCGTGGAGGGAGGTAGGAATCATCAGAATCACATCTTTTCCCCCAGAAAATGTCAAGCGGGGGGCAGAGGAGGAACGGCCATATCACCGCCCCCTCAATCACCATGTTCCCCACAGCCAGCCCAGTGTGCAAACCAGAACTGCCGGCGCACATGGTGGTAAGTGGGGGTCCCACAGCACCCCACACTGCAGGTCAGGAAAAGCCCGGGAGGTTTGGAGGGGCACTGCACCCCCCAGATCTCCCCCCAGACCACTGAGTGCCCCTGCAGGCTCCTCCCACACCTGCTACTGGTGCTGCTGCTGGCACTGCTCTGCCTCCTGCCCCACATCACTCCACGGCTGGAGCTGAGCTACCTGAGATCCCCCCCACTGTGAGAAGCCCCAGGTAAAGTGACCGGACCCTGCTGTGGGGCACATGGAAGCCCAAGCCCCATAGTGGGTACAGCAGCGCATGGGGAGGTGGAGTAGAGTGAGTGTGGAGCGGGGTTAGGCGGAAAAGTGGATGGAGGGGAGAATTACGGAGTGGAGTGTGGGGCTCTAGGGCAAAGCGTGGGTGGGCTGTGGGATGGAGCACAGTGCTTGGGGCACAATAAATGCCCCCCTGCCCTATAGTTTACCTGCAGGGGCCAGGCTGGAAGCCAAGGCACCAGGTCATTTCCCCAGCCCAGCCACCCCATCCTGCAGTGCCAGACACCCAGGTAACACCCCTCTACTTTTTCCAGGTCGCAGCTCCCCCTGCATAGCACTGGACCGCCCCCATGGAAGCTACTCACCCCTGTGCCGTGGGGCATGGGGGTGCAAGCGAATGCCCCCAATGAAGTCCCCCTCCCCCACAGTACCCCACTTCTGGTGTCCTCGTAGCACACAGGCCCTTCTCCCCGGGGTCCCCCCTCAGCTGCTCAGGTCCAGCCCTGCCCTGATGGTATTCTGCCCCACATGCAGCACTGGCCACTGCTCCTTGCCAACTTCAGGAGGTTTCTTTTGGCTGAAGGCTGGAGATTCCCAAGGTCCCCCTGCACTGAAGCTCCATTTTGTCACCTGTTCATGGTTGGGTGCAGATGACTCACCGTGATGGTGGTGACTCTCATAAGGTAACATTGTGAGGAGTGTCAGTACACTACAGGCACTAAAGGAGGTTATTTGTTTAGTGGAATTTCCAACCCAGGTAGGAATTACTGTAAGAACCATCTCTGAAACACTCAGTGATACTACAAAGCAAGCAAAAACCGGGATCACAGTGAATGAATGTTTGGCTCTTTGTATATTAGGGTATTTTCCAGGAAAACATACACCTACACAGACACACCTACAATATGGATCCCCCCCCAGCAGCTGGACTTAGACCCTCTGTCTAGCCAGGAGCTTGCCCCACGATCCCCTCCCATTGCCTAAACACACAAACCGTAACGAGTTTCTCCTGTACAGAACAACCAAGCCTTTGAGGCTGGGAAGCAGTCCCAGTCTGTCTCCTTCTCCTGTTGATTTTGGTCAGGAGTTACTTTCGCGTTTGTGCCAGCCTCCAGCCACTTTGCTTTCTTCCTGTGTGTCAGGGTGGACCATTCAGCAGCTTGAAGGGATGATGACAGAACAAGGAGCAATGGTTTGAATTTTAAAGGATGACGTATGAGGAAGAAATTCTTTTCTTATCACGGTGGTGAGTCCTAGGAAGAGGTTGCCCAGAGAAACTGTGGATGCACCTTCCCAGAAAGTGTTCAAAGCCAGGTTGGATGGGGCTTTGAGCAAGCTGATGTAGTGGAAGGTGTCCCTGGCTGTGGCAGGGGGGGTGGAATTAGAAGGTCCCTTCCAACCCAGTCCATTCTATCAGTTGATGCTTGCCACCTCCTCAGTAGAGGGACTGCTGTTCCAATTAAAGAAAGGAGAAACCAAGCCTCCCAGTGCTGCGGAGAAGCTCAGCCCAAGCAGGCCAGAGAGAGGCCCGAGGCCTCGCAAGCTCAGCACATTGCTGGTGCCCTTCTCCAAGCCCTGGCTGGGCTGTGGCGGGAGGGGGCTGAGAGTAGCCACGCCCCCTTCCCCGATAGGGCGGGAAGTGGGCGGGGCTCGCGCCTGTTCCCTCGCAGCTGTGAGGAGAAGCCTTGGGGTCCCCTCAGTGCCGGGAGGGCATGGAGAGCAGAGAAGGCGCAGCAAGTACATACTGCCTGCTGCCCAGAGGGGCGTCAGGCGGCCCCCCAGAGAATAAGGTGGCCCCAGCATGGCCTCAAAGGTGCACATGGCATCGTGCCGTGCCCGGCAGCACCCCGTCGGGCCCCGTAACCTCTCTTGTTGCCCTCCCACAGCCGAGGCCGAGGGTGGCTGGTTGGAGGAGTCCCTGCTGGACTGCGCCTTCGCTGCCTGTGACGCAGAGCAGACAGGTAGCAGCGCCGGGACCCTGATTCCACCCCGTGGCCTCCTTCTCACTCTGTGGTGCCTGTTTCCACCTTCTGAATGGCGCGCGGAACCTGGGGGATGTCACGGGAACATACGCGGGGGGCTGGAGCCCAATGGGTGGATGCACGGGCAGCCCGGTGGATGCGCGCGCTGCCCGACAGATGCGGGGCATGTGGTGAGCTTTGCCTCTGATGGCAGGCACGGTGCCAGCCTGGCGCATCGTGGAGTACCTGCAGGCCGTGACGGGGCGTAGCGGCGAGGAGCAGCAGCTGCAGGAGCTCAGGCAGATGCTGGAGCTGACGGCAGCAGGGGTAGCCCTGGATCTGCCCACCTTCCGCACTGTCATGCGTGAGTGGATCGCCCACTGTCAGCAGGACGGGTGAGCGCTTGGGGAAAAAGAGGCGAGCGGGGGCAGTGCTTCAAATGGCGACATTACAGCTCCACGCCCGGACACTGGGTGTGCCTGGAGCATACAGTGGAATTATGGCTCTGTGCCTTGACACATTAGCATTTCAAGCTAAATGTGGGCATTTCAGCTCTGCGCCTGCAACACCTGTCGCAACGTGGGAATTCGGGCTCTGCAGCCCAACACTGGGCGTTTCTGGAGCTAGATAATGGGATTGCATTTCTGTGCCCCAACAGTGGCATTTCAGGAGCCAAATACTGGAATTATGACTCCATGCCCTGACACCAATTGGTTCAAGAGCACCGGTGGGAATTGTGGCAGAGCATCGCCGTGCCACGTGCCCATCTCACTGATTCCCACCAACGCTTCAACGGTTTTCTTTCTCCAGGGCCTCGCAGCCTGCTGAGGAGCTGGATGTAACAGCTGGTAGGTGTCCGCACCGGAAAAAAGATCAGTGCCCATTCCAACCATGCTGCGCCTGCTGGCAGTACTGCTAATTCAAAGCCCCAGCTGAGCAACACCTCCTTCTTTCCTGTGCACGGGGTGTGGGCTTTGGTGGAAAACGCAGTCGCACACAAACAACTGAGCCACCCCATGTACAGCCAGAATGCCACAGTGTGGGGTGGAGAGTAGCGAAACTATGAGACATGAGGCAGCAATTGGAGGTGTGGTGCAGCAATTCAGAGCGGTGGGGCAGATTCACAGACGCTCACAGCATCAGTGGCACTGTGGTTTTGTTGCTGGGGCTCCATGGATGCAGATTCCCATCTCTCTCTACTCTCCCAGGACCTCGCGTGCTCACAGCCACATTGGATCTTGAGGGCTATGGCGGCGAAAGAGAGAGCGTGACCTTGTAGGTACTGGCATCATCGGGCTCTCAAAACACACCTCAGTGGTGCTAATGAGCCTCATCTCACTGCAGGGACACCAGGAGTGTCCAGGAGGAGCTGGAGCGCTCCAACCAGCACTTGGCCAGCCAGAAAGCCACATTGCGCTGTGCCCTGGAGTCAGCTGAGGAGCTGAATGCCCAGCTGGCTGAGGAGGTGGCAAAGCTGACGGAGCAGCTCCACCGTTCAGGGGGCGCTCATAGGTGCTGGGAACAGGGGACAGGGACATGTGGGAAGCTGCAGATGCGTCTCTGCAGCAGTGCTGCCGGGTGACTACCAGCGGCCATCTGTCTCTTGCAGGGCCCATCAGGCATTGGAGCACGGCTGGGCATCCAGCCAAAAGCTGGAGGACTTGGAGGATGAGGTGAGACAGCTCCAGGAGGAGAAGAGAGGCCTGATAGAACAAAATCAGCGTCTGGTGAGTGCCCCCCAACTCTGTTGCTGTTGCTCATTTTCCCTTTTTTTCCTCTTAAAACAATGCCAAGGTGATGCGGTGACTCCTGGCTGCTGGTCGCTGGCCTTTGCCCTGCCTTCGGCAGTGAGGCTGTGTTGGCCTCAGCAGGGCCAGACCTGGTGGTGTGCAGCCTCCAGTTGCATGCCCCCCAACTAGTGGGCTGAACCCCGCAAATTATGGGGCTGCCCCCAGCAACTTAATGGCACAGTTTTTCCCTTCCAGGAAAGGGAGCAGCATGGCCTTCTGGAGGAAGTCACCGGCCTTCAGCAGACGGTGAGGATGGGAACAAAGAACCAGGGGTGCCCCGCAGCACTGTGCCCTCACCCCAATGCACCACCAGCAGCCTTCAGTCCAATCTCACTGGGTATCAACCCACTTTCCTCTGGAGCAGAACTCAGTGCTGCTCGCTGAGGCCAAGGGAAGAAAAGAGAATCTGCAGGCACCAGAGGCACAGAAGGATGCCATCCTGCAGGTAAGAGGCAGCCGAGCCTTGTCACATGCTAACAAACCAGCTCCCTCAGCTGGGGGGGGACAACGCATGAGGCTGGCGGCCCCTCCCCCATTATGCCCATCTGTGGAGGCCAATGTGGCCACAGCCTCCAGCCCTGCTGCGTTGCTGTGGTGTCCTGCTACAATCGGCCTTCGCCAAGGTGAGCAACATGATCCCTCTCCTCAAGTGAAAAGGCTCCCCAGGGCTCCAAAGGGATGGGAGTCACCACCGGCACCCCAAATTTGTTGCTGTTCCCCCCAGTTCTGCAGATGATGTGTGGCATGCAGGACCTGATGGAGGCTTTGCAGCACTACGAGGGCGCTGTGTGGGCATGGCCCCCACAAAGTCCCCAAATCCAGCAAAATGGAGAGGAGAAATGGGAGAAAGCTTAACAAAGTCTTTTTCTTCCCCCAAACTCAAGGAGCTACAAGTGGAGATCAGCAGCCTCCACAGACTGCTGAGGCAGACACTGGAGGCTTTGGCCACGTAGGTGCTGTGGGTACTCGGGGGGACACAGGGCTCTCACTGGCTGAAAATGCCCCTATAAACTCCCAAATCTGCGTTTTCATCCTTTCTTCTAGCTCAGCCTCAATCGCCATACCTATTTGTGAGGCGGAGGTCAGGGCAGACGGCCGCCAGCTGCTTTTAGGGGCTGCATGCTAGAAATCGGGGCGGTCAGAATCTTAAGGAGTAGGAAGATGGGAGGGAAAAAAATGGGTAGAATTGTAATAAAATGTGGGCATGCAAAGACCGTGGACACAAGTGTGGCCCCTGCAAACCTGCACTGGCTTGGAGTGAGGGCACATGGTGCTTTGGGTCCCCCAGAATTCCCATCTACCCCTTGCCCATACTGCCCATTTCCCCCCACCCCCACTTTCCAGCCCTCCCCGCATCCCCCAGTGCCCATCACCGCCACCCCCTCGATGCCAATCACTGCCCCAGTTTCCAGCCCCCCAGCCTCTTCCTCCCACAGGCGAGCCCCAGAGCCTGAGGCACAGCTGCTTAGCACAGAGCCGTGGAGGGAGGTAGGAATCATCAGAATCACATCTTTTCCCCCAGAAAATGTCAAGCGGGGGGCAGAGGAGGAACGGCCATATCACCGCCCCCTCAATCACCATGTTCCCCACAGCCAGCCCAGTGTGCAAACCAGAACTGCCGGCGCACATGGTGGTAAGTGGGGGTCCCACAGCACCCCACACTGCAGGTCAGGAAAAGCCCGGGAGGTTTGGAGGGGCACTGCACCCCCCAGATCTCCCCCCAGACCACTGAGTGCCCCTGCAGGCTCCTCCCACACCTGCTACTGGTGCTGCTGCTGGCACTGCTCTGCCTCCTGCCCCACATCACTCCACGGCTGGAGCTGAGCTACCTGAGATCCCCCCCACTGTGAGAAGCCCCAGGTAAAGTGACCGGACCCTGCTGTGGGGCACATGGAAGCCCAAGCCCCATAGTGGGTACAGCAGCGCATGGGGAGGTGGAGTAGAGTGAGTGTGGAGCGGGGTTAGGCGGAAAAGTGGATGGAGGGGAGAATTACGGAGTGGAGTGTGGGGCTCTAGGGCAAAGCGTGGGTGGGCTGTGGGATGGAGCACAGTGCTTGGGGCACAATAAATGCCCCCCTGCCCTATAGTTTACCTGCAGGGGCCAGGCTGGAAGCCAAGGCACCAGGTCATTTCCCCAGCCCAGCCACCCCATCCTGCAGTGCCAGACACCCAGGTAACACCCCTCTACTTTTTCCAGGTCGCAGCTCCCCCTGCATAGCACTGGACCGCCCCCATGGAAGCTACTCACCCCTGTGCCGTGGGGCATGGGGGTGCAAGCGAATGCCCCCAATGAAGTCCCCCTCCCCCACAGTACCCCACTTCTGGTGTCCTCGTAGCACACAGGCCCTTCTCCCCGGGGTCCCCCCTCAGCTGCTCAGGTCCAGCCCTGCCCTGATGGTATTCTGCCCCACATGCAGCACTGGCCACTGCTCCTTGCCAACTTCAGGAGGTTTCTTTTGGCTGAAGGCTGGAGATTCCCAAGGTCCCCCTGCACTGAAGCTCCATTTTGTCACCTGTTCATGGTTGGGTGCAGATGACTCACCGTGATGGTGGTGACTCTCATAAGGTAACATTGTGAGGAGTGTCAGTACACTACAGGCACTAAAGGAGGTTATTTGTTTAGTGGAATTTCCAACCCAGGTAGGAATTACTGTAAGAACCATCTCTGAAACACTCAGTGATACTACAAAGCAAGCAAAAACCGGGATCACAGTGAATGAATGTTTGGCTCTTTGTATATTAGGGTATTTTCCAGGAAAACATACACCTACACAGACACACCTACAATATGGATCCCCCCCCAGCAGCTGGACTTAGACCCTCTGTCTAGCCAGGAGCTTGCCCCACGATCCCCTCCCATTGCCTAAACACACAAACCGTAACGAGTTTCTCCTGTACAGAACAACCAAGCCTTTGAGGCTGGGAAGCAGTCCCAGTCTGTCTCCTTCTCCTGTTGATTTTGGTCAGGAGTTACTTTCGCGTTTGTGCCAGCCTCCAGCCACTTTGCTTTCTTCCTGTGTGTCAGGGTGGACCATTCAGCAGCTTGAAGGGGTGATGACAGAACAAGGAGCAATGGTTTGAATTTTAAAGGATGACGTATGAGGAAGAAATTCTTTTCTTATCACGGTGGTGAGTCCTAGGAAGAGGTTGCCCAGAGAAACTGTGGATGCACCTTCCCAGAAAGTGTTCAAAGCCAGGTTGGATGGGGCTTTGAGCAAGCTGATGTAGTGGAAGGTGTCCCTGGCTGTGGCAGGGGGGGTGGAATTAGAAGGTCCCTTCCAACCCAGTCCATTCTATCAGTTGATGCTTGCCACCTCCTCAGTAGAGGGACTGCTGTTCCAATTAAAGAAAGGAGAAACCAAGCCTCCCAGTGCTGCGGAGAAGCTCAGCCCAAGCAGGCCAGAGAGAGGCCCGAGGCCTCGCAAGCTCAGCACATTGCTGGTGCCCTTCTCCAAGCCCTGGCTGGGCTGTGGCGGGAGGGGGCTGAGAGTAGCCACGCCCCCTTCCCCGATAGGGCGGGAAGTGGGCGGGGCTCGCGCCTGTTCCCTCGCAGCTGTGAGGAGAAGCCTTGGGGTCCCCTCAGTGCCGGGAGGGCATGGAGAGCAGAGAAGGCGCAGCAAGTACATACTGCCTGCTGCCCAGAGGGGCGTCAGGCGGCCCCCCAGAGAATAAGGTGGCCCCAGCATGGCCTCAAAGGTGCACATGGCATCGTGCCGTGCCCGGCAGCACCCCGTCGGGCCCCGTAACCTCTCTTGTTGCCCTCCCACAGCCGAGGCCGAGGGTGGCTGGTTGGAGGAGTCCCTGCTGGACTGCGCCTTCGCTGCCTGTGACGCAGAGCAGACAGGTAGCAGCGCCGGGACCCTGATTCCACCCCGTGGCCTCCTTCTCACTCTGTGGTGCCTGTTTCCACCTTCTGAATGGCGCGCGGAACCTGGGGGATGTCACGGGAACATACGCGGGGGGCTGGAGCCCAATGGGTGGATGCACGGGCAGCCCGGTGGATGCGCGCGCTGCCCGACAGATGCGGGGCATGTGGTGAGCTTTGCCTCTGATGGCAGGCACGGTGCCAGCCTGGCGCATCGTGGAGTACCTGCAGGCCGTGACGGGGCGTAGCGGCGAGGAGCAGCAGCTGCAGGAGCTCAGGCAGATGCTGGAGCTGACGGCAGCAGGGGTAGCCCTGGATCTGCCCACCTTCCGCACTGTCATGCGTGAGTGGATCGCCCACTGTCAGCAGGACGGGTGAGCGCTTGGGGAAAAAGAGGCGAGCGGGGGCAGTGCTTCAAATGGCGACATTACAGCTCCACGCCCGGACACTGGGTGTGCCTGGAGCATACAGTGGAATTATGGCTCTGTGCCTTGACACATTAGCATTTCAAGCTAAATGTGGGCATTTCAGCTCTGCGCCTGCAACACCTGTCGCAACGTGGGAATTCGGGCTCTGCAGCCCAACACTGGGCGTTTCTGGAGCTAGATAATGGGATTGCATTTCTGTGCCCCAACAGTGGCATTTCAGGAGCCAAATACTGGAATTATGACTCCATGCCCTGACACCAATTGGTTCAAGAGCACCGGTGGGAATTGTGGCAGAGCATCGCCGTGCCACGTGCCCATCTCACTGATTCCCACCAACGCTTCAACGGTTTTCTTTCTCCAGGGCCTCGCAGCCTGCTGAGGAGCTGGATGTAACAGCTGGTAGGTGTCCGCACCGGAAAAAAGATCAGTGCCCATTCCAACCATGCTGCGCCTGCTGGCAGTACTGCTAATTCAAAGCCCCAGCTGAGCAACACCTCCTTCTTTCCTGTGCACGGGGTGTGGGCTTTGGTGGAAAACGCAGTCGCACACAAACAACTGAGCCACCCCATGTACAGCCAGAATGCCACAGTGTGGGGTGGAGAGTAGCGAAACTATGAGACATGAGGCAGCAATTGGAGGTGTGGTGCAGCAATTCAGAGCGGTGGGGCAGATTCACAGACGCTCACAGCATCAGTGGCACTGTGGTTTTGTTGCTGGGGCTCCATGGATGCAGATTCCCATCTCTCTCTACTCTCCCAGGACCTCGCGTGCTCACAGCCACATTGGATCTTGAGGGCTATGGCGGCGAAAGAGAGAGCGTGACCTTGTAGGTACTGGCATCATCGGGCTCTCAAAACACACCTCAGTGGTGCTAATGAGCCTCATCTCACTGCAGGGACACCAGGAGTGTCCAGGAGGAGCTGGAGCGCTCCAACCAGCACTTGGCCAGCCAGAAAGCCACATTGCGCTGTGCCCTGGAGTCAGCTGAGGAGCTGAATGCCCAGCTGGCTGAGGAGGTGGCAAAGCTGACGGAGCAGCTCCACCGTTCAGGGGGCGCTCATAGGTGCTGGGAACAGGGGACAGGGACATGTGGGAAGCTGCAGATGCGTCTCTGCAGCAGTGCTGCCGGGTGACTACCAGCGGCCATCTGTCTCTTGCAGGGCCCATCAGGCATTGGAGCACGGCTGGGCATCCAGCCAAAAGCTGGAGGACTTGGAGGATGAGGTGAGACAGCTCCAGGAGGAGAAGAGAGGCCTGATAGAACAAAATCAGCGTCTGGTGAGTGCCCCCCAACTCTGTTGCTGTTGCTCATTTTCCCTTTTTTTCCTCTTAAAACAATGCCAAGGTGATGCGGTGACTCCTGGCTGCTGGTCGCTGGCCTTTGCCCTGCCTTCGGCAGTGAGGCTGTGTTGGCCTCAGCAGGGCCAGACCTGGTGGTGTGCAGCCTCCAGTTGCATGCCCCCCAACTAGTGGGCTGAACCCCGCAAATTATGGGGCTGCCCCCAGCAACTTAATGGCACAGTTTTTCCCTTCCAGGAAAGGGAGCAGCATGGCCTTCTGGAGGAAGTCACCGGCCTTCAGCAGACGGTGAGGATGGGAACAAAGAACCAGGGGTGCCCCGCAGCACTGTGCCCTCACCCCAATGCACCACCAGCAGCCTTCAGTCCAATCTCACTGGGTATCAACCCACTTTCCTCTGGAGCAGAACTCAGTGCTGCTCGCTGAGGCCAAGGGAAGAAAAGAGAATCTGCAGGCACCAGAGGCACAGAAGGATGCCATCCTGCAGGTAAGAGGCAGCCGAGCCTTGTCACATGCTAACAAACCAGCTCCCTCAGCTGGGGGGGGACAACGCATGAGGCTGGCGGCCCCTCCCCCATTATGCCCATCTGTGGAGGCCAATGTGGCCACAGCCTCCAGCCCTGCTGCGTTGCTGTGGTGTCCTGCTACAATCGGCCTTCGCCAAGGTGAGCAACATGATCCCTCTCCTCAAGTGAAAAGGCTCCCCAGGGCTCCAAAGGGATGGGAGTCACCACCGGCACCCCAAATTTGTTGCTGTTCCCCCCAGTTCTGCAGATGATGTGTGGCATGCAGGACCTGATGGAGGCTTTGCAGCACTACGAGGGCGCTGTGTGGGCATGGCCCCCACAAAGTCCCCAAATCCAGCAAAATGGAGAGGAGAAATGGGAGAAAGCTTAACAAAGTCTTTTTCTTCCCCCAAACTCAAGGAGCTACAAGTGGAGATCAGCAGCCTCCACAGACTGCTGAGGCAGACACTGGAGGCTTTGGCCACGTAGGTGCTGTGGGTACTCGGGGGGACACAGGGCTCTCACTGGCTGAAAATGCCCCTATAAACTCCCAAATCTGCGTTTTCATCCTTTCTTCTAGCTCAGCCTCAATCGCCATACCTATTTGTGAGGCGGAGGTCAGGGCAGACGGCCGCCAGCTGCTTTTAGGGGCTGCATGCTAGAAATCGGGGCGGTCAGAATCTTAAGGAGTAGGAAGATGGGAGGGAAAAAAATGGGTAGAATTGTAATAAAATGTGGGCATGCAAAGACCGTGGACACAAGTGTGGCCCCTGCAAACCTGCACTGGCTTGGAGTGAGGGCACATGGTGCTTTGGGTCCCCCAGAATTCCCATCTACCCCTTGCCCATACTGCCCATTTCCCCCCACCCCCACTTTCCAGCCCTCCCCGCATCCCCCAGTGCCCATCACCGCCACCCCCTCGATGCCAATCACTGCCCCAGTTTCCAGCCCCCCAGCCTCTTCCTCCCACAGGCGAGCCCCAGAGCCTGAGGCACAGCTGCTTAGCACAGAGCCGTGGAGGGAGGTAGGAATCATCAGAATCACATCTTTTCCCCCAGAAAATGTCAAGCGGGGGGCAGAGGAGGAACGGCCATATCACCGCCCCCTCAATCACCATGTTCCCCACAGCCAGCCCAGTGTGCAAACCAGAACTGCCGGCGCACATGGTGGTAAGTGGGGGTCCCACAGCACCCCACACTGCAGGTCAGGAAAAGCCCGGGAGGTTTGGAGGGGCACTGCACCCCCCAGATCTCCCCCCAGACCACTGAGTGCCCCTGCAGGCTCCTCCCACACCTGCTACTGGTGCTGCTGCTGGCACTGCTCTGCCTCCTGCCCCACATCACTCCACGGCTGGAGCTGAGCTACCTGAGATCCCCCCCACTGTGAGAAGCCCCAGGTAAAGTGACCGGACCCTGCTGTGGGGCACATGGAAGCCCAAGCCCCATAGTGGGTACAGCAGCGCATGGGGAGGTGGAGTAGAGTGAGTGTGGAGCGGGGTTAGGCGGAAAAGTGGATGGAGGGGAGAATTACGGAGTGGAGTGTGGGGCTCTAGGGCAAAGCGTGGGTGGGCTGTGGGATGGAGCACAGTGCTTGGGGCACAATAAATGCCCCCCTGCCCTATAGTTTACCTGCAGGGGCCAGGCTGGAAGCCAAGGCACCAGGTCATTTCCCCAGCCCAGCCACCCCATCCTGCAGTGCCAGACACCCAGGTAACACCCCTCTACTTTTTCCAGGTCGCAGCTCCCCCTGCATAGCACTGGACCGCCCCCATGGAAGCTACTCACCCCTGTGCCGTGGGGCATGGGGGTGCAAGCGAATGCCCCCAATGAAGTCCCCCTCCCCCACAGTACCCCACTTCTGGTGTCCTCGTAGCACACAGGCCCTTCTCCCCGGGGTCCCCCCTCAGCTGCTCAGGTCCAGCCCTGCCCTGATGGTATTCTGCCCCACATGCAGCACTGGCCACTGCTCCTTGCCAACTTCAGGAGGTTTCTTTTGGCTGAAGGCTGGAGATTCCCAAGGTCCCCCTGCACGGAAGCTCCATTTTGTCACCTGTTCATGGTTGGGTGCAGATGACTCACCGTGATGGTGGTGACTCTCATAAGGTAACATTGTGAGGAGTGTCAGTACACTACAGGCACTAAAGGAGGTTATTTGTTTAGTGGAATTTCCAACCCAGGTAGGAATTACTGTAAGAACCATCTCTGAAACACTCAGTGATACTACAAAGCAAGCAAAAACCGGGATCACAGTGAATGAATGTTTGGCTCTTTGTATATTAGGGTATTTTCCAGGAAAACATACACCTACACAGACACACCTACAATATGGATCCCCCCCCAGCAGCTGGACTTAGACCCTCTGTCTAGCCAGGAGCTTGCCCCACGATCCCCTCCCATTGCCTAAACACACAAACCGTAACGAGTTTCTCCTGTACAGAACAACCAAGCCTTTGAGGCTGGGAAGCAGTCCCAGTCTGTCTCCTTCTCCTGTTGATTTTGGTCAGGAGTTACTTTCGCGTTTGTGCCAGCCTCCAGCCACTTTGCTTTCTTCCTGTGTGTCAGGGTGGACCATTCAGCAGCTTGAAGGGATGATGACAGAACAAGGAGCAATGGTTTGAATTTTAAAGGATGACGTATGAGGAAGAAATTCTTTTCTTATCACGGTGGTGAGTCCTAGGAAGAGGTTGCCCAGAGAAACTGTGGATGCACCTTCCCAGAAAGTGTTCAAAGCCAGGTTGGATGGGGCTTTGAGCAAGCTGATGTAGTGGAAGGTGTCCCTGGCTGTGGCAGGGGGGGTGGAATTAGAAGGTCCCTTCCAACCCAGTCCATTCTATCAGTTGATGCTTGCCACCTCCTCAGTAGAGGGACTGCTGTTCCAATTAAAGAAAGGAGAAACCAAGCCTCCCAGTGCTGCGGAGAAGCTCAGCCCAAGCAGGCCAGAGAGAGGCCCGAGGCCTCGCAAGCTCAGCACATTGCTGGTGCCCTTCTCCAAGCCCTGGCTGGGCTGTGGCGGGAGGGGGCTGAGAGTAGCCACGCCCCCTTCCCCGATAGGGCGGGAAGTGGGCGGGGCTCGCGCCTGTTCCCTCGCAGCTGTGAGGAGAAGCCTTGGGGTCCCCTCAGTGCCGGGAGGGCATGGAGAGCAGAGAAGGCGCAGCAAGTACATACTGCCTGCTGCCCAGAGGGGCGTCAGGCGGCCCCCCAGAGAATCAGGTGGCCCCAGCATGGCCTCAAAGGTGCACATGGCATCGTGCCGTGCCCGGCAGCACCCCGTCGGGCCCCGTAACCTCTCTTGTTGCCCTCCCACAGCCGAGGCCGAGGGTGGCTGGTTGGAGGAGTCCCTGCTGGACTGCGCCTTCGCTGCCTGTGACGCAGAGCAGACAGGTAGCAGCGCCGGGACCCTGATTCCACCCCGTGGCCTCCTTCTCACTCTGTGGTGCCTGTTTCCACCTTCTGAATGGCGCGCGGAACCTGGGGGATGTCACGGGAACATACGCGGGGGGCTGGAGCCCAATGGGTGGATGCACGGGCAGCCCGGTGGATGCGCGCGCTGCCCGACAGATGCGGGGCATGTGGTGAGCTTTGCCTCTGATGGCAGGCACGGTGCCAGCCTGGCGCATCGTGGAGTACCTGCAGGCCGTGACGGGGCGTAGCGGCGAGGAGCAGCAGCTGCAGGAGCTCAGGCAGATGCTGGAGCTGACGGCAGCAGGGGTAGCCCTGGATCTGCCCACCTTCCGCACTGTCATGCGTGAGTGGATCGCCCACTGTCAGCAGGACGGGTGAGCGCTTGGGGAAAAAGAGGCGAGCGGGGGCAGTGCTTCAAATGGCGACATTACAGCTCCACGCCCGGACACTGGGTGTGCCTGGAGCATACAGTGGAATTATGGCTCTGTGCCTTGACACATTAGCATTTCAAGCTAAATGTGGGCATTTCAGCTCTGCGCCTGCAACACCTGTCGCAACGTGGGAATTCGGGCTCTGCAGCCCAACACTGGGCGTTTCTGGAGCTAGATAATGGGATTGCATTTCTGTGCCCCAACAGTGGCATTTCAGGAGCCAAATACTGGAATTATGACTCCATGCCCTGACACCAATTGGTTCAAGAGCACCGGTGGGAATTGTGGCAGAGCATCGCCGTGCCACGTGCCCATCTCACTGATTCCCACCAACGCTTCAACGGTTTTCTTTCTCCAGGGCCTCGCAGCCTGCTGAGGAGCTGGATGTAACAGCTGGTAGGTGTCCGCACCGGAAAAAAGATCAGTGCCCATTCCAACCATGCTGCGCCTGCTGGCAGTACTGCTAATTCAAAGCCCCAGCTGAGCAACACCTCCTTCTTTCCTGTGCACGGGGTGTGGGCTTTGGTGGAAAACGCAGTCGCACACAAACAACTGAGCCACCCCATGTACAGCCAGAATGCCACAGTGTGGGGTGGAGAGTAGCGAAACTATGAGACATGAGGCAGCAATTGGAGGTGTGGTGCAGCAATTCAGAGCGGTGGGGCAGATTCACAGACGCTCACAGCATCAGTGGCACTGTGGTTTTGTTGCTGGGGCTCCATGGATGCAGATTCCCATCTCTCTCTACTCTCCCAGGACCTCGCGTGCTCACAGCCACATTGGATCTTGAGGGCTATGGCGGCGAAAGAGAGAGCGTGACCTTGTAGGTACTGGCATCATCGGGCTCTCAAAACACACCTCAGTGGTGCTAATGAGCCTCATCTCACTGCAGGGACACCAGGAGTGTCCAGGAGGAGCTGGAGCGCTCCAACCAGCACTTGGCCAGCCAGAAAGCCACATTGCGCTGTGCCCTGGAGTCAGCTGAGGAGCTGAATGCCCAGCTGGCTGAGGAGGTGGCAAAGCTGACGGAGCAGCTCCACCGTTCAGGGGGCGCTCATAGGTGCTGGGAACAGGGGACAGGGACATGTGGGAAGCTGCAGATGCGTCTCTGCAGCAGTGCTGCCGGGTGACTACCAGCGGCCATCTGTCTCTTGCAGGGCCCATCAGGCATTGGAGCACGGCTGGGCATCCAGCCAAAAGCTGGAGGACTTGGAGGATGAGGTGAGACAGCTCCAGGAGGAGAAGAGAGGCCTGATAGAACAAAATCAGCGTCTGGTGAGTGCCCCCCAACTCTGTTGCTGTTGCTCATTTTCCCTTTTTTTCCTCTTAAAACAATGCCACGGTGATGCGGTGACTCCTGGCTGCTGGTCGCTGGCCTTTGCCCTGCCTTCGGCAGTGAGGCTGTGTTGGCCTCAGCAGGGCCAGACCTGGTGGTGTGCAGCCTCCAGTTGCATGCCCCCCAACTAGTGGGCTGAACCCCGCAAATTATGGGGCTGCCCCCAGCAACTTAATGGCACAGTTTTTCCCTTCCAGGAAAGGGAGCAGCATGGCCTTCTGGAGGAAGTCACCAGCCTTCAGCAGACGGTGAGGATGGGAACAAAGAACCAGGGGTGCCCCGCAGCACTGTGCCCTCACCCCAATGCACCACCAGCAGCCTTCAGTCCAATCTCACTGGGTATCAACCCACTTTCCTCTGGAGCAGAACTCAGTGCTGCTCGCTGAGGCCAAGGGAAGAAAAGAGAATCTGCAGGCACCAGAGGCACAGAAGGATGCCATCCTGCAGGTAAGAGGCAGCCGAGCCTTGTCACATGCTAACAAACCAGCTCCCTCAGCTGGGGGGGGACAACGCATGAGGCTGGCGGCCCCTCCCCCATTATGCCCATCTGTGGAGGCCAATGTGGCCACAGCCTCCAGCCCTGCTGCGTTGCTGTGGTGTCCTGCTACAATCGGCCTTCGCCAAGGTGAGCAACATGATCCCTCTCCTCAAGTGAAAAGGCTCCCCAGGGCTCCAAAGGGATGGGAGTCACCACCGGCACCCCAAATTTGTTGCTGTTCCCCCCAGTTCTGCAGATGATGTGTGGCATGCAGGACCTGATGGAGGCTTTGCAGCACTACGAGGGCGCTGTGTGGGCATGGCCCCCACAAAGTCCCCAAATCCAGCAAAATGGAGAGGAGAAATGGGAGAAAGCTTAACAAAGTCTTTTTCTTCCCCCAAACTCAAGGAGCTACAAGTGGAGATCAGCAGCCTCCACAGACTGCTGAGGCAGACACTGGAGGCTTTGGCCACGTAGGTGCTGTGGGTACTCGGGGGGACACAGGGCTCTCACTGGCTGAAAATGCCCCTATAAACTCCCAAATCTGCGTTTTCATCCTTTCTTCTAGCTCAGCCTCAATCGCCATACCTATTTGTGAGGCGGAGGTCAGGGCAGACGGCCGCCAGCTGCTTTTAGGGGCTGCATGCTAGAAATCGGGGCGGTCAGAATCTTAAGGAGTAGGAAGATGGGAGGGAAAAAAATGGGTAGAATTGTAATAAAATGTGGGCATGCAAAGACCGTGGACACAAGTGTGGCCCCTGCAAACCTGCACTGGCTTGGAGTGAGGGCACATGGTGCTTTGGGTCCCCCAGAATTCCCATCTACCCCTTGCCCATACTGCCCATTTCCCCCCACCCCCACTTTCCAGCCCTCCCCGCATCCCCCAGTGCCCATCACCGCCACCCCCTCGATGCCAATCACTGCCCCAGTTTCCAGCCCCCCAGCCTCTTCCTCCCACAGGCGAGCCCCAGAGCCTGAGGCACAGCTGCTTAGCACAGAGCCGTGGAGGGAGGTAGGAATCATCAGAATCACATCTTTTCCCCCAGAAAATGTCAAGCGGGGGGCAGAGGAGGAACGGCCATATCACCGCCCCCTCAATCACCATGTTCCCCACAGCCAGCCCAGTGTGCAAACCAGAACTGCCGGCGCACATGGTGGTAAGTGGGGGTCCCACAGCACCCCACACTGCAGGTCAGGAAAAGCCCGGGAGGTTTGGAGGGGCACTGCACCCCCCAGATCTCCCCCCAGACCACTGAGTGCCCCTGCAGGCTCCTCCCACACCTGCTACTGGTGCTGCTGCTGGCACTGCTCTGCCTCCTGCCCCACATCACTCCACGGCTGGAGCTGAGCTACCTGAGATCCCCCCCACTGTGAGAAGCCCCAGGTAAAGTGACCGGACCCTGCTGTGGGGCACATGGAAGCCCAAGCCCCATAGTGGGTACAGCAGCGCATGGGGAGGTGGAGTAGAGTGAGTGTGGAGCGGGGTTAGGCGGAAAAGTGGATGGAGGGGAGAATTACGGAGTGGAGTGTGGGGCTCTAGGGCAAAGCGTGGGTGGGCTGTGGGACGGAGCACAGTGCTTGGGGCACAATAAATGCCCCCCTGCCCTATAGTTTACCTGCAGGGGCCAGGCTGGAAGCCAAGGCACCAGGTCATTTCCCCAGCCCAGCCACCCCATCCTGCAGTGCCAGACACCCAGGTAACACCCCTCTACTTTTTCCAGGTCGCAGCTCCCCCTGCATAGCACTGGACCGCCCCCATGGAAGCTACTCACCCCTGTGCCGTGGGGCATGGGGGTGCACGCGAATGCCCCCAATGAAGTCCCCCTCCCCCACAGTACCCCACTTCTGGGGGAGGCTCTGTATGTGCTGCCCCACAAAAAGGAGGAATAAAGCTGTGCCTAGCACTGCCCTGCGTCACACAGAGCGAATGGGGGGCCTTTGTGGGCCTTTCTACCTTTTCCTCACCTACAGCTCTCTCAAGCTCCAGGGCCTCAAGTCTGTTCTGTAAGGGTACCTGGGAAGGTGGGGCCGGTGGGGGGGGGGGGCATCACCTGCGTTGTCGAGCAGGGACCTGTTTCCATTCCTCCTCAACTCCTAGGTCCCCTCCCTCTGCCCGACAGCAACAGAGCAAGGGCTCCACTCCCATTTGTGGTGTCTCACCCCAGTACCTGTCCTTCAGGCCCTGCAAGGAGTTGCTCCACAAGTTTATCTCCTGCTCACACTCCCTGATATCCCTCAACCTCTCCACCTCCTCCTTGAGCTCTGCCACTAGGCAGACCAGGTCATCCACCTGCTCGCACCTCACGCACACAGTCTCTCTGCCCCCCGCAGGTGGTAGCAACAGGCTCAGGCACTCCCTGCATCCAGAGACCTGAACTGCCGCAGTTTTGAGCGGGTAGTCACTCTGGGTGTGTACAGACTTCCTAGAGAGAGAACTATGCCTGGTGGAGACCATTGCAGCTGAGCTAGCAGTAGACCACCGTTAGAGGAGTTGCTTGTATGGACAGGGGGGAAACGCTCTGCCCTGCCTGCTTGCCCTGCCTGCGCGAACTGCTGCGCCACTCCCTGCTGATGCACCACGTCCTGTTTGCCCATCCTGGTTGCCGCGCTCCTGGTCACTCGCACTCCCTAGGGGCAGCTTTTGAACAGCCAGGGAAGGGGCGCTGCTGGCTTTAGCTATGCCTCGTCAGCCTCCCTTGTGAGGGCTGCCAGGTCCTGGCGGTTCCCTCACGTGGGCTCGATGCCAGAAAAGACAGCCCTGCCTGTCCAATCCCCTGCTGCACTGCAGAATGCGTCTGCCCCGAAGCTGATTGCCTCAGCAAGATCGTTCAATTCGTTGTACCACTGCCACCACATATTGTGAATCTGACACAATATTCACTTGCACCTGATGCCATTGTTTAAATGCCGTTATTATTGCATGTAATTCCACTATTTGGGGGGAGCCTTGAATGCTCCACTATTATATGGTGCCATTGGCCTCCTTGTTCCCGTGTAAATACAGCTTTTCCTGTTTGCCCTGACCCATCAATGAATACAGTTTATCCTTGGACAGGGTGCCATCTATATAAGGGTTTAACCCCAAGTTGCACATTATTATAAAAGGTGAACATTTTATGAGATGGGAGGTGTATATCTAGTTGACCATCAAAGCCCAAAAGGGCTGCTTGTAGCTCAATGCTATTCTGGAGGCACCAGCCAAGGTAGTCCTTAACTATTGGAATAACAGTGCTTTTTGGTTCCTCTCTGGCTATCTCTACGATAAGTTCTCTGCCCTTCTTAATTAAGGCTGCAAACATTTCAGTGCAGGTTGTGAATGTCTTAGTAGGTTGATGTGGTAAGAACACCCGTTCTAGTAACAATACTGGATTTGCTGTGGCAGAATCCCATCGTGCGATGATCGCTAAGGGTTGCGGGTCCTGGTTGCATACACAAGGTTGAATGTGTAAGTCTTCTGCACGTTGTTGTCATTGTCGGGCTGAAATTTTTTCCTCAACTTTGCTTAAAGCCATTCTGGCCACATTAGTCATCTTTTGGGGTGCATTAATGTCTGTGTCCCCCTTCAAAAGTTCAAACAATGGTGCTAAGGTTTGATTATCAATGCTGCAGGTATTGGGGCAGCATATGGCCGAACGTGGTATGCCGAACCTTTGTGAGTCTTAATGGTAAGCATATATTTACTCTGGTAAGTATTGGCAACTCCACCTACCCCCATAAGGTGTTTTGCAGTTGAATGCAACGGCCATCCGCTGGGCCAGTCCTTTAGGGCTATTACTGTTACATCCGCCCCTGTGTCCATTAACACCATGACTGGGGCATTTGGATGGTTGGCGGTTGGGTGATGTAGTGTCAGGGTCAATATAGGTCTTTTGGTGGCAATGGTCGTTCCCAGAAGACTGACGGGCGTCCTGTTGACACAAAGCCCCCGTCATGTTGCTTGCACTGTTCTGCTTGGGGAACTGTTGCTTTAAATAATATCAACCTGGCAATTCTGGTACGCTTTGGCATGAGTACCAGTAGTGAGGGAGTCCATGCCATGGCTTGTATAATCCCTTCATAATCAGCATCAATAACTCCAGGCAGTACAAAAAGTCCTGTTAAGGTGGTACTTGACCATCCCAACAGGAGCGTGCTATATCCTTTACCTATTGGTTCCTTAACGTTCAGCATTATTTTGCAAACCCAAGTATTCCAAAGGGTGCAGTCCTCTACTGTGGAGACATCCAAGCAGGCGCTTTCTCAGGTTTTGGCAGTGAGGGAGTCCATGATGATGTATTTCAGGGGGCCATTGGAGCAGTGCTTTGCTGTGGTTGTGGTCCGGCTGTCATCATTACATGAGGCAGGTCCTGTGAGGACAGCCCAACCACAGTCGAGGACCGGGGCACTTGTGTAGTTGCGCGGCCTCACCCCACACTCCACCTCCCATTTCCCTGCCGTGGATGCAGGGGTCAACCTTCTGTGTTATATTTTGAACAGCACTGGCTAGCCCAGTGCCACTCTTTTCCACACCGGGGACAAGCAGAGGGGGAAGCAGAGTTACCACAGCCTCCCCCCATGCCCCGCTGGGGACATTCGACAGCAATATGTCCTGTAGCTTGGCAGCGAAAACAACATTTTCTTCCGATTTGGAGCGCTGCCGCAAAGGCTCCAGCTAAGGCGGCAGTGTGGTACTCCACTGATACAACTCGGTTACATGCTTCTATCATCTGCACTAACGTAGTATTAACTGGTAATGCTTGGAGTATCTTTTCACAATCCGTGTTCCCGTTTTCTACAGCTAATTTTAGCATCAATGCCTCTTTTGCCTCACAATTGTCGATCTGTTTATCTACAGCATCCCACAATCTATCAATAAATTGCATGTACGGTTCGCTTATTTGTTGTCTAATACTCATAAATGAGGGTTCAGGTTTTCCTACTTCAGGTAATTTCAACATTGCCTGGAGAGCCAGAGACGCAGACTGCCACAGGATGGCATCATTGAGCCTAGCGTGCAATCTCAGGTCCAGCAACGGCTCAGTCCCCATGAGTTGTGGGATCCTGGCTCCCATAAGAGTGTCGCCAGACAGTCTCTCCAGATTTTGTAAGGCAGCCGTTTCTCAGTCCTCTCTCCATTTTTGTTCCCATAGCAACTTCTGCGTTGGGGTTAGAATCATTGCAGCAATCTGGCGACAGTCGTAAGGCACCAACAATTGACCAGTCATGACATTCTCTAACAACAACTGAGTAAATGGTGCGTGCAACCCGTACGTAGTCACAATCTTTCTTAATTCTTTAATTAGATTCCATTGAAAGGCGCTATACTCATTGGCACGCACTTGTAGCAGGCAAACCGTACTTATTGGGTCCCCATCTCTTAATGCTTCCCGGTGCACCTGCTCCCGTCGTTCCTGTGGATCAAAAAGTCGAGCTCCCAAGGAGGTGTTGTTAAGGGGAGCAACGTGGGAGCCGAGGGGGTTCACAGAATAGGGCTTAGCAGTGTGGTTCCGCAACTCTCCTTTTGATCATCCCCAAAAACTATTAAATTGTCCTGCTCTGGTAGCTTATCAGACTCTGATCATGGAGCTACTGTCAGGATCGTCTGGGCAGCGGCGTTCTATACCTTCTTTTCCACCTGCCATGCCCTTAAAGTCTCCATTACCAGGCACCACGTGGTCATACCTTCAGCGGCAGTTGTATCCCCACTTGATGCTGCCTCCCACACTTTCTCCCCCACTTGTTCCCAAGTCTTTACATCAAATACAGCCGAGGCCATCGAGGGAACCCCTTGATTTTGCAAAAACTTCAATAGTAGCTTTATCTTACATGGGTCATATTTTACACCCCTTTTTATTAATAGTTGTGTTAATAATTTTACTATAGCCTCTTCTGCTGCTGAAAGATTTGCTCCCACTGTTAATGCCCAGCCGCTCACCTGTCCTTCAGGCGATGTCCCGGGGTTGAAGCTGCAGTCTGGCTGTGAGCTTGATTCGTTCGGCTGGGTTCCCTTCAGACACTCATGCAGCATTGCTCTTCCCCTTATCACATTGGGGTTACTGTTTGAAGGGAATGATGACATGGGCTCCAAGATAGTTGAGAACTGGAGACCCTTTATTTTTCCAATGCAAGACATTATATAGCTTCTGAGCCAGCTACACCTGCTGCATGTGGCTAGCAGGCA
The DNA here is from genome assembly GCF_965140915.1 of Aythya marila. NCBI lineage: Eukaryota > Metazoa > Chordata > Aves > Anseriformes > Anatidae > Aythya > Aythya marila. Next base: position 7,938 of record NW_028137019.1, on the reverse strand, counting down.
TAGTTACAGACTTCTGATTGGTGCATTCCTTTTGATCAGGCGTAGCTCTCTATAGGCCCGTCCGAGCCTAGAAACTTCCTATTGGTTCCCACTTCCTCTTACTCTAGCCTGGTTACCATTAGTGCACTGCCATATCAATCTGCTCTAGTTTATCACCGAATGGGTCACCCATATTCCAGCCTTGACTAATGTCTCTCCATCTGCCCTCAGTAATCCATGAAACACAAAGCCAGGGGCTCTGGGTGACCTCTGTCCTTCAATAAACCTTTCTCCACCTCAGTCTCAATGCCCCCAGCTGCATTTTGTGATATTCTTTCTTTCTCATGCTCTTTACTAGTAGGAGGAAAAGCACCTATATGTCTGAAAGCACTTCTCAAGCAGTCTCTGCATACTTGTCTGCTGCTTGGAGCCTCCATGCCACAGGGCCAAAGGAGGCCAGGTCTCTAAACCTCTCCATCTCATGTGCTTCAAGCCCTGAAGCCCACTTTGGCAGACCTCCCCTCCACACTCTCCAGTTTTTCTGCACTTCTCTAAAACCTGGAACTGAGTCCTGGGCCACACTGCTCCAGAGATAGCCACAGTAGCACTGAGTCGAGGGGGACCCTGCTGCCCCTAATGCAGCCCCATAAGGAACTGGCCTTGCTCCCTGTCAGCATGTCCCACTGGCTCCTATGGTGTCCTCGTAGCACACAGGCCCTTCTCCCCGGGGTCCCCCCTCAGCTGCTCAGGTCCAGCCCTGCCCTGATGCTATTCTGCCCCACATGCAGCACTGGCCACTGCTCCTTGCCAACTTCAGGAGGTTTCTTTTGGCTGAAGGCTGGAGATTCCCAAGGTCCCCCTGCACTGAAGCTCCATTTTGTCACCTGTTCATGGTTGGGTGCAGATGACTCACCGTGATGGTGGTGACTCTCATAAGGTAACATTGTGAGGAGTGTCAGTACACTACAGGCACTAAAGGAGGTTATTTGTTTAGTGGAATTTCCAACCCAGGTAGGAATTACTGTAAGAACCATCTCTGAAACACTCAGTGATACTACAAAGCAAGCAAAAACCGGGATCACAGTGAATGAATGTTTGGCTCTTTGTATATTAGGGTATTTTCCAGGAAAACATACACCTACACAGACACACCTACAATATGGATCCCCCCCCAGCAGCTGGACTTAGACCCTCTGTCTAGCCAGGAGCTTGCCCCACGATCCCCTCCCATTGCCTAAACACACAAACCGTAACGAGTTTCTCCTGTACAGAACAACCAAGCCTTTGAGGCTGGGAAGCAGTCCCAGTCTGTCTCCTTCTCCTGTTGATTTTGGTCAGGAGTTACTTTCGCGTTTGTGCCAGCCTCCAGCCACTTTGCTTTCTTCCTGTGTGTCAGGGTGGACCATTCAGCAGCTTGAAGGGGTGATGACAGAACAAGGAGCAATGGTTTGAATTTTAAAGGATGACGTATGAGGAAGAAATTCTTTTCTTATCACGGTGGTGAGTCCTAGGAAGAGGTTGCCCAGAGAAACTGTGGATGCACCTTCCCAGAAAGTGTTCAAAGCCAGGTTGGATGGGGCTTTGAGCAAGCTGATGTAGTGGAAGGTGTCCCTGGCTGTGGCAGGGGGGGTGGAATTAGAAGGTCCCTTCCAACCCAGTCCATTCTATCAGTTGATGCTTGCCACCTCCTCAGTAGAGGGACTGCTGTTCCAATTAAAGAAAGGAGAAACCAAGCCTCCCAGTGCTGCGGAGAAGCTCAGCCCAAGCAGGCCAGAGAGAGGCCCGAGGCCTCGCAAGCTCAGCACATTGCTGGTGCCCTTCTCCAAGCCCTGGCTGGGCTGTGGCGGGAGGGGGCTGAGAGTAGCCACGCCCCCTTCCCCGATAGGGCGGGAAGTGGGCGGGGCTCGCGCCTGTTCCCTCGCAGCTGTGAGGAGAAGCCTTGGGGTCCCCTCAGTGCCGGGAGGGCATGGAGAGCAGAGAAGGCGCAGCAAGTACATACTGCCTGCTGCCCAGAGGGGCGTCAGGCGGCCCCCCAGAGAATCAGGTGGCCCCAGCATGGCCTCAAAGGTGCACATGGCATCGTGCCGTGCCCGGCAGCACCCCGTCGGGCCCCGTAACCTCTCTTGTTGCCCTCCCACAGCCGAGGCCGAGGGTGGCTGGTTGGAGGAGTCCCTGCTGGACTGCGCCTTCGCTGCCTGTGACGCAGAGCAGACAGGTAGCAGCGCCGGGACCCTGATTCCACCCCGTGGCCTCCTTCTCACTCTGTGGTGCCTGTTTCCACCTTCTGAATGGCGCGCGGAACCTGGGGGATGTCACGGGAACATACGCGGGGGGCTGGAGCCCAATGGGTGGATGCACGGGCAGCCCGGTGGATGCGCGCGCTGCCCGACAGATGCGGGGCATGTGGTGAGCTTTGCCTCTGATGGCAGGCACGGTGCCAGCCTGGCGCATCGTGGAGTACCTGCAGGCCGTGACGGGGCGTAGCGGCGAGGAGCAGCAGCTGCAGGAGCTCAGGCAGATGCTGGAGCTGACGGCAGCAGGGGTAGCCCTGGATCTGCCCACCTTCCGCACTGTCATGCGTGAGTGGATCGCCCACTGTCAGCAGGACGGGTGAGCGCTTGGGGAAAAAGAGGCGAGCGGGGGCAGTGCTTCAAATGGCGACATTACAGCTCCACGCCCGGACACTGGGTGTGCCTGGAGCATACAGTGGAATTATGGCTCTGTGCCTTGACACATTAGCATTTCAAGCTAAATGTGGGCATTTCAGCTCTGCGCCTGCAACACCTGTCGCAACGTGGGAATTCGGGCTCTGCAGCCCAACACTGGGCGTTTCTGGAGCTAGATAATGGGATTGCATTTCTGTGCCCCAACAGTGGCATTTCAGGAGCCAAATACTGGAATTATGACTCCATGCCCTGACACCAATTGGTTCAAGAGCACCGGTGGGAATTGTGGCAGAGCATCGCCGTGCCACGTGCCCATCTCACTGATTCCCACCAACGCTTCAACGGTTTTCTTTCTCCAGGGCCTCGCAGCCTGCTGAGGAGCTGGATGTAACAGCTGGTAGGTGTCCGCACCGGAAAAAAGATCAGTGCCCATTCCAACCATGCTGCGCCTGCTGGCAGTACTGCTAATTCAAAGCCCCAGCTGAGCAACACCTCCTTCTTTCCTGTGCACGGGGTGTGGGCTTTGGTGGAAAACGCAGTCGCACACAAACAACTGAGCCACCCCATGTACAGCCAGAATGCCACAGTGTGGGGTGGAGAGTAGCGAAACTATGAGACATGAGGCAGCAATTGGAGGTGTGGTGCAGCAATTCAGAGCGGTGGGGCAGATTCACAGACGCTCACAGCATCAGTGGCACTGTGGTTTTGTTGCTGGGGCTCCATGGATGCAGATTCCCATCTCTCTCTACTCTCCCAGGACCTCGCGTGCTCACAGCCACATTGGATCTTGAGGGCTATGGCGGCGAAAGAGAGAGCGTGACCTTGTAGGTACTGGCATCATCGGGCTCTCAAAACACACCTCAGTGGTGCTAATGAGCCTCATCTCACTGCAGGGACACCAGGAGTGTCCAGGAGGAGCTGGAGCGCTCCAACCAGCACTTGGCCAGCCAGAAAGCCACATTGCGCTGTGCCCTGGAGTCAGCTGAGGAGCTGAATGCCCAGCTGGCTGAGGAGGTGGCAAAGCTGACGGAGCAGCTCCACCGTTCAGGGGGCGCTCATAGGTGCTGGGAACAGGGGACAGGGACATGTGGGAAGCTGCAGATGCGTCTCTGCAGCAGTGCTGCCGGGTGACTACCAGCGGCCATCTGTCTCTTGCAGGGCCCATCAGGCATTGGAGCACGGCTGGGCATCCAGCCAAAAGCTGGAGGACTTGGAGGATGAGGTGAGACAGCTCCAGGAGGAGAAGAGAGGCCTGATAGAACAAAATCAGCGTCTGGTGAGTGCCCCCCAACTCTGTTGCTGTTGCTCATTTTCCCTTTTTTTCCTCTTAAAACAATGCCAAGGTGATGCGGTGACTCCTGGCTGCTGGTCGCTGGCCTTTGCCCTGCCTTCGGCAGTGAGGCTGTGTTGGCCTCAGCAGGGCCAGACCTGGTGGTGTGCAGCCTCCAGTTGCATGCCCCCCAACTAGTGGGCTGAACCCCGCAAATTATGGGGCTGCCCCCAGCAACTTAATGGCACAGTTTTTCCCTTCCAGGAAAGGGAGCAGCATGGCCTTCTGGAGGAAGTCACCAGCCTTCAGCAGACGGTGAGGATGGGAACAAAGAACCAGGGGTGCCCCGCAGCACTGTGCCCTCACCCCAATGCACCACCAGCAGCCTTCAGTCCAATCTCACTGGGTATCAACCCACTTTCCTCTGGAGCAGAACTCAGTGCTGCTCGCTGAGGCCAAGGGAAGAAAAGAGAATCTGCAGGCACCAGAGGCACAGAAGGATGCCATCCTGCAGGTAAGAGGCAGCCGAGCCTTGTCACATGCTAACAAACCAGCTCCCTCAGCTGGGGGGGGACAACGCATGAGGCTGGCGGCCCCTCCCCCATTATGCCCATCTGTGGAGGCCAATGTGGCCACAGCCTCCAGCCCTGCTGCGTTGCTGTGGTGTCCTGCTACAATCGGCCTTCGCCAAGGTGAGCAACATGATCCCTCTCCTCAAGTGAAAAGGCTCCCCAGGGCTCCAAAGGGATGGGAGTCACCACCGGCACCCCAAATTTGTTGCTGTTCCCCCCAGTTCTGCAGATGATGTGTGGCATGCAGGACCTGATGGAGGCTTTGCAGCACTACGAGGGCGCTGTGTGGGCATGGCCCCCACAAAGTCCCCAAATCCAGCAAAATGGAGAGGAGAAATGGGAGAAAGCTTAACAAAGTCTTTTTCTTCCCCCAAACTCAAGGAGCTACAAGTGGAGATCAGCAGCCTCCACAGACTGCTGAGGCAGACACTGGAGGCTTTGGCCACGTAGGTGCTGTGGGTACTCGGGGGGACACAGGGCTCTCACTGGCTGAAAATGCCCCTATAAACTCCCAAATCTGCGTTTTCATCCTTTCTTCTAGCTCAGCCTCAATCGCCATACCTATTTGTGAGGCGGAGGTCAGGGCAGACGGCCGCCAGCTGCTTTTAGGGGCTGCATGCTAGAAATCGGGGCGGTCAGAATCTTAAGGAGTAGGAAGATGGGAGGGAAAAAAATGGGTAGAATTGTAATAAAATGTGGGCATGCAAAGACCGTGGACACAAGTGTGGCCCCTGCAAACCTGCACTGGCTTGGAGTGAGGGCACATGGTGCTTTGGGTCCCCCAGAATTCCCATCTACCCCTTGCCCATACTGCCCATTTCCCCCCACCCCCACTTTCCAGCCCTCCCCGCATCCCCCAGTGCCCATCACCGCCACCCCCTCGATGCCAATCACTGCCCCAGTTTCCAGCCCCCCAGCCTCTTCCTCCCACAGGCGAGCCCCAGAGCCTGAGGCACAGCTGCTTAGCACAGAGCCGTGGAGGGAGGTAGGAATCATCAGAATCACATCTTTTCCCCCAGAAAATGTCAAGCGGGGGGCAGAGCAGGAACGGCCATATCACCGCCCCCTCAATCACCATGTTCCCCACAGCCAGCCCAGTGTGCAAACCAGAACTGCCGGCGCACATGGTGGTAAGTGGGGGTCCCACAGCACCCCACACTGCAGGTCAGGAAAAGCCCGGGAGGTTTGGAGGGGCACTGCACCCCCCAGATCTCCCCCCAGACCACTGAGTGCCCCTGCAGGCTCCTCCCACACCTGCTACTGGTGCTGCTGCTGGCACTGCTCTGCCTCCTGCCCCACATCACTCCACGGCTGGAGCTGAGCTACCTGAGATCCCCCCCACTGTGAGAAGCCCCAGGTAAAGTGACCGGACCCTGCTGTGGGGCACGTGGAAGCCCAAGCCCCATAGTGGGTACAGCAGCGCATGGGGAGGTGGAGTAGAGTGAGTGTGGAGCGGGGTTAGGCGGAAAAGTGGATGGAGGGGAGAATTACGGAGTGGAGTGTGGGGCTCTAGGGCAAAGCGTGGGTGGGCTGTGGGACGGAGCACAGTGCTTGGGGCACAATAAATGCCCCCCTGCCCTATAGTTTACCTGCAGGGGCCAGGCTGGAAGCCAAGGCACCAGGTCATTTCCCCAGCCCAGCCACCCCATCCTGCAGTGCCAGACACCCAGGTAACACCCCTCTACTTTTTCCAGGTCGCAGCTCCCCCTGCATAGCACTGGACCGCCCCCATGGAAGCTACTCACCCCTGTGCCGTGGGGCATGGGGGTGCACGCGAATGCCCCCAATGAAGTCCCCCTCCCCCACAGTACCCCACTTCTGGGGGAGGCTCTGTATGTGCTGCCCCACAAAAAGGAGGAATAAAGCTGTGCCTAGCACTGCCCTGCGTCACACAGAGCGAATGGGGGGCCTTTGTGGGCCTTTCTACCTTTTCCTCACCTACAGCTCTCTCAAGCTCCAGGGCCTCAAGTCTGTTCTGTAAGGGTACCTGGGAAGGTGGGGCCGGTGGGGGGGGGGGCATCACCTGCGTTGTCGAGCAGGGACCTGTTTCCATTCCTCCTCAACTCCTAGGTCCCCTCCCTCTGCCCGACAGCAACAGAGCAAGGGCTCCACTCCCATTTGTGGTGTCTCACCCCAGTACCTGTCCTTCAGGCCCTGCAAGGAGTTGCTCCACAAGTTTATCTCCTGCTCACACTCCCTGATATCCCTCAACCTCTCCACCTCCTCCTTGAGCTCTGCCACCAGGCAGACCAGGTCATCCACCTGCTCGCACCTCACGCACACAGTCTCTCTGCCCCCCGCAGGTGGTAGCAACAGGCTCAGGCACTCCCTGCATCCAGAGACCTGAACTGCCGCAGTTTTGAGCGGGTAGTCACTCTGGGTGTGTACAGACTTCCTAGAGAGAGAACTATGCCTGGTGGAGACCATTGCAGCTGAGCTAGCAGTAGACCACCGTTAGAGGAGTTGCTTGTATGGACAGGGGGGAAACGCTCTGCCCTGCCTGCTTGCCCTGCCTGCGCGAACTGCTGCGCCACTCCCTGCTGATGCACCACGTCCTGTTTGCCCATCCTGGTTGCCGCGCTCCTGGTCACTCGCACTCCCTAGGGGCAGCTTTTGAACAGCCAGGGAAGGGGCGCTGCTGGCTTTAGCTATGCCTCGTCAGCCTCCCTTGTGAGGGCTGCCAGGTCCTGGCGGTTCCCTCACGTGGGCTCGATGCCAGAAAAGACAGCCCTGCCTGTCCAATCCCCTGCTGCACTGCAGAATGCGTCTGCCCCGAAGCTGATTGCCTCAGCAAGATCGTTCAATTCGTTGTACCACTGCCACCACATATTGTGAATCTGACACAATATTCACTTGCACCTGATGCCATTGTTTAAATGCCGTTATTATTGCATGTAATTCCACTATTTGGGGGGAGCCTTGAATGCTCCACTATTATATGGTGCCATTGGCCTCCTTGTTCCCGTGTAAATACAGCTTTTCCTGTTTGCCCTGACCCATCAATGAATACAGTTTATCCTTGGACAGGGTGCCATCTATATAAGGGTTTAACCCCAAGTTGCACATTATTATAAAAGGTGAACATTTTATGAGATGGGAGGTGTATATCTAGTTGACCATCAAAGCCCAAAAGGGCTGCTTGTAGCTCAATGCTATTCTGGAGGCACCAGCCAAGGTAGTCCTTAACTATTGGAATAACAGTGCTTTTTGGTTCCTCTCCGGCTATCTCTACGATAAGTTCTCTGCCCTTCTTAATTAAGGCTGCAAACATTTCAGTGCAGGTTGTGAATGTCTTAGTAGGTTGATGTGGTAAGAACACCCGTTCTAGTAACAATACTGGATTTGCTGCGGCAGAATCCCATCGTGCGATGATCGCTAAGGGTTGCGGGTCCTGGTTGCATACACAAAGTTGAATGTGTAAGTCTTCTGCATGTTGTTGTCATTGTCGGGC
>NW_028137020.1:0-1000 GCF_965140915.1 Aythya marila | reverse complement strand
GGCTCCTTTAGGTTCTGGAAGGCCACTATAAGATCTTCCTGGGGCCTTCTTTTCTCCAGGCTGAAGAATCCCAAATCCCTCAGCCTGTCTTCACAGGAGAGTTGCTCCAGCCCTCTGATCATCCTCGTGGCCCTACTCTGTACCCACTCTAATATGTCCATTGCCTTCTTGTGCTGGGGGCCCCAGAACTGAATGCCAGGCTCCAGGTGGGGTCTCACAACAGCAGAGCAGAAGGGGAGAATCAACTCCCTCAACCTGCTGGCCATGCTGCTTTTGATGCAGCACAGGATATGGTTGGATTTCTGGGCTGCAAGTGCACATTTCTGGCTCATGGTCAATTTTTTTGTCCACCAAGTCCCTTCTGCAGTGCTATTTTCCAATTCACTCACCTTAAAAAAAAAAAAAAAAAAAAAAAAAGAAGAAAATGGCATGAATCAGTTGTCTTAGAAATCTTAAATAATGTAAGAAATGTTATACTTAAAATACAATTTTACTTCCATAAAGTGTTGTGATATCTCTCTCTTTTTTTTTAATGTCTTGCAAAAAAAATCATTTTCTGCAGATTTCACTTCACACAAATGCAGGAAATTATTATCATAGCAGTTCTATAAACAGCCTTGTTTTGATGGATTGGTATTTCTGATTCTTCTAACCTTGATTTTCTGCTAATCAAGCTTTTATTAACTTAAGAAAAGGTTGTGGAGTTTACAGCTACTTTCAACAGCATCTACAGAAGCAGCTATTCTTTTAAAATGTTCTGAACTAAGCAAATGAAATCCAGTTTAAAAACACTGCTTATGAGAAAACATTCTGTTGCTATATGCAGTTTCTGCATAGAGAAGTCAGTAAGTGAACAAAACAAGAAACACAACACTTAATAACAAAGCAGACAGGCCTGACCTTGTCTCAGACATTAAATGTGAGGGAGAAATTTTTTTTTTTTTTCTAATGCATCACCCATTTCTAGCATCTTGTCACCCTTCTAACAATAATAAATTCT